>NW_021941812.1:0-87037 GCF_902150065.1 Myripristis murdjan
GGCAAGCACATAATAAAAATAATAATTTAGGATAGTAAGATGTGTTGCCTTTCCAAGGCAAGCACATAACTAGAGGATAGAAAGTTTCTGAAGAAACTTTAATGTGCTTGCCTTGCGCATGTCGGGTTACACGCAACATCACCAGAGCCCGTCTACTGTATGCGCGCCTCAGCTTCAAAACAAACTGCTGCGTGCTGCTCTCTCTCTCTCTCTCTCTCTCTCTCTCTCTCTCTCTCTCTCTCTCTCTCTCTCTCCTCGCCGCTCTACACACATCCGTGATACTCAAAGACACGCGGTGGTTATGTCATGCACAAGCACATGCACGGTCGGGCACACGAACGTGGATTCGACGTAAATCATGCAGTCCTCCTCCCTCCGCAAAATCGTTTAATGCGAACGGCGGCATTGCGCAATCAATAATCAACCAATAATAATAATCAACCAGATCCGGCACACCTAACCAGAGGGCTGTACTACGAAGGAGGCTCAATATAGCCAGGCTTTGTGTTCACTATCAGGCTCAACAAAACCTAAAGCTCCAGTCAAAGTTAAGTGGTATCACGACGGCGGTTATCATCAAGGTTTGTTAAGTCCGGCTGTCAGCTTTGTGCTCTGTGCGCATTCACAGAAAAGGGGGCGTTTTGGCATCATATGATTCTACTTCCATGAAAAATGGACCGTTCACGGGCTGCATAGTTCACGCAAGAGGAGCAGCTTGTCCTCATGGAAAGCTATGAAAATTTCCAAAATAAAATTAATGCTAAGAGCAACACTGTGGCCGCAAATAAGGCGAGAGAGGAGAGCTGGCGATTAATTTCAAAGGAAGCACAAAGGTTGGGGATTCTGTCACTGTTATAGCCATTTTAAATAATTGCTGCAATATTCATTCAGTATTATGAATTTTAGTTTAGAAATATGTAACTTCAGTAGCCTTATGGGAGTGTTGCCTAGGAATTGGAGGTAAAGCCTGAGGTTAAGTCAGGTGACTGAAGGTGTGTGTGGGTGAGTCTAGCAGTGTCGGACGGAGCAGGCGGTGGTTACCATGGTTACATGACAATTTTGACCACTATTTACGCTGCTTAGAGCCACTTGTCAGTAGTTTCAGATAATTGTTCGTTACATTTGAAGTTTAACTTGAATTATGGAGCCATTTCGGTTGATGTTTGTTTGCTCCTTTTTTGTTAAATCTTTCTTTCTAAATCGAAATAAGTGGCGTTTGGAGTGCGTTTGAATCACCACTGGCTGCTCCCGTCCAATCATCATGCCGTGACAGTCACCGTTATAAGGGGTTTCCTTTAAAAAAAAAAAAAAAAAAGGTAGCCTACTATAACAAACGTGAAGTCTGTGCACCACTAATAGTATACCTGCATTGTGCATATGTGCCACCAAACACCGGACAAAAATTACTTTTCGTGATTTCACCTGGGTGAGATAGCGCCGCTTTTATAGCCGGACGGGGTTAAACTTAGCTCATAACCTGGTCGGGACCAGGTTATGAGTTAAGCATAAGTTACCATGGTGATCTAGCCGGGTTAAAAGAGAGCCACCTTCGTGATACAGGAAAGCCTGGCTTTAGACTCAACATACCTCGCTAACCCACTGAACCTGCTTCGTAGTACACCCCTCGGGTGGCCACACACAGCGTGAGGTGCTGGCCAACACCGAGCCGGCACCGCGCACACAGACTGTCATATAGTGGAGCACACTTGCAAAGGACGACGCTTACAAGGGCGTTGTGGTCGAGACGAGTTTACTCTCCATCTGTCAATCATACATAACAAGACACACACATTGCAGCCTGGTTCATAACCGCACGTGCAGCTCTTCTGATGATTACAGCCGAATGTAAAGAGCACGAACACAACAGGGGATCAACATAAAAACAAAGGCGACCGTCATGTGCACTGTGCTACGACATCAAGTAAAGGGGGCAGACTATATTAGTTACATTTTGCACTCCATAATAATAAACATCACCCACCGTCTGTTGACGTTAGCTCCGGGTCGCGGGAGCAAGCTAAGGGTAATTAGCGCTTAGCGAGCGAGCTAGCCATAACAGTTAGCTTACTCACGTCATCAAATAAATAATATATTTCCTTCGTGAGTCTCTTTGATATGTCTCGCTACCCCACTCACATACACTATTTCACACACGCACATTTCCATTAATCAAAACAGTCTGCTTACCTGTCAATCATACATCACAGAAGACGCACACATTGCAGCCTGGTTGATAAGTGCATGCGGAACTCTTCTGACGATTACAGCCGAATGTAGCCGAGCACGGCGTCTGAACGGACTGTAATTCTTGTCTTAGCGTGCCCTCTTGTGATAAGAAGTGGTATCACCACAATAGACAGTTCTCCCTTTACCACAACTGAAGGTAAGTCCCACAATAACAGGTATTTCTTATTATGAATCAAAAATAAAAATAAAAATAAAAAATAAATGGGGGCTCCGGCTGTCAGTTGGACACAGACGGAGGAAGTTACCTCTGAAACTGTCAAGGTAAATAAACACCCCTTAAATGAAACAAAACGTCTGTTAGTTAAAAGGAAGACATGATGAATGTATGTGTGTATTTCAATGTGACGTGCATATCGGGGGCAGTCGCGCTGGAGCGCGTTTGGGCTTGATAATGTGAGTGCAGGCCAGCAGGGGACTGGGGAGGGGGGAGAGAGGGCGGGACACAGCCACGAAAATGTAGTTTTCAAATTGATTCTTAAATAACTTCAAATATACAATTAACCTTGCTCTTGTGTTGATTTCATGGTAACACCCCCGGTGTTAGGCTCAGTTTTGACCCGTGTTTTAAATCAGCCATAAAATACCAACAAAAAACAATTATTTTTCATCCAATGTGTTTCTTATCTCTTGGTTACCTTGTTAGGCTTCCTTATCCATGAAAAGATTGGTTTTAATATTTTTCTAGTGGCCCTTTGTGGGCCTTTGTTTTGACACCATAACCCTTGCTTTCAATATTAAAAAAATCCCCCAAAAAATCCCAAGAGAATTATATAGATAAATAAAAGGTTGTTATGCTACCTGACTATTACTGAGGGATATTAGAACACATCTAAAAAATGTTCATAATTTTTTTTATTATTATTTTAATATTATCAACTATAATAACATCTATTTTGTATATATTTACAGGGCTGCCAGTAGAGGGAGCTCACGCTCTTTGGATGTAAATGTAGATACAGTCAACTCCACTTTTGGGTATTGATGGGTACAAACAGAGTTAAGAATGGAGATCAGTAGAGTGGGTGAAGACTGGAGATAAGAATCACATTCCAGCATATTTATTTATTTATTCATTTATTTATTTATTCATTTATTTATTAATTCATTTATTTATTCATTTAACTACCGTAAATCAGTCACAGTCACACAAATAGGCTCCATATTATTTCTTACCTTGATGCAGAATTAGTGTTGAAAGTTGAAAGTTCATAAGCAGCCAAATGTTGCCAAAAGCAGGCCAATTTTGAAGTAGACGCCCAACGTGATTGTTCCCTGCCCAACGGAATTAAAAATAGCCCAACTGACAATCCTGGCAGGAGGAGAATTGAACTCCGCTCTCCACAACGAGAGGCTGGAGAGGTTACCGCTGCGCTACTGGAGCTCAGGGGGGCGGATCCCGAAATTACATTCTATGAAGCAGACAGGAGCAATGACACTGGTGCTGGTGACAAGATCGCCGAAAACCACGGGTCAAACTACCGCATCTTTCTCCGCGATAGTAAGTCCGAGCAGAAAATGGATTGCACCACGAGAATCCTAAGGCTTTGAGCTTTTAAACCATGGTCAAATTATTTTCCAACTCCCGAAAATGCCCGATTTACGGCGATTTGGAAACGTGTGTGTTTCTGCTTTCCTCCCGCGACTCTGCTTTGCCGATATAATGGGACTGAATGGGGGAGAGAGCTGGGACTCCCGCCTCGTTAAGAGTCTCAATGAAAAAAGTTGAAGCTATTTTGCTTTTGTCTTTACATTTTTCAAAGCACAACTATTTTTCCTACAATTTGATCCCAAATTTATGCATGTGCAGTGAAAATTGTGGCCAGCAGAGCAAGTTTAAGACAAAATTTTCAGGCGATTTTTCAGGGCTGCTTCACTCTAAGTGTGACGTCACTCACTCTAGCTCTCTCCATTAGTGTGTATTGCGTCAACTTCGAACCGGAATTGCGTAAAAACGGCATGTCGGATCCGTTTGAAAATTCGCAGGTAGCTTCCTCTCCCAAAGACGCAAATTTTTCTAATTTGGTGTGTGGACCTAGGTCCAAAGCTCTGGGCGCTGGAGCCTCCGAAAGTTTTTGCCCATTCATTCGAATGGGCCAAATTTGCCACAAAAATTGGAATTTTGGGAATTCCAGATGTTGGATTCCTTATAAAAGTAATAGCACACTTCTCCCAACGGGGCCGCACATTTTCCCAATTCATGGTGTGGGCCTAAAATGAAAGCTGTAGGAGGAGAAGCGCGCCAAAATATTTGCAGAATAATAATAATAATAATAATAAAAAGAATAAATATGAGCAACAATAAGATGTGTTGCCTTTCCAAGGCAAGCACATAATAAGAAGAACTAGAAGATAGAAAGTTTCTGAAGAAACTTTAATGTGCTAGCCTTGCGCATGTCGGGTTACACGCAACATCACCAGAGCCTGTCTACTGTATTAGAGTTTCTCTGATATCACGTGCCTCAGCTTCAAAACAAACTGCTGCGTGCTGCTCTCTCTCTCTCTCTCTCTCTCTCTCTCTCTCTCTCTCTCTCTCTCTCTCTCTCTCCTCGCCTCTCTACACACATCCGTGATACTCAAAGACACGCGGTGGTTATGTCATGCACAAGCACATGCACGGTCGGGCACGCGAACGTGGATACGACGTAAATCATGCAGTCCTCCTCCCTCCGCAAAATCGTTTGATGCGAACGGCGGCATTGCGCAATCAATAATCAACCGATAATAACAATCAACCAGATCTGACAGGTGCGCCGCGCACACAGACTGTCATATAGTGTAGCACACTTGCAAAGGACGACGCTTACAAGGGCGTTGTGGTCGAGACGAGTTTACTCTCCATCTGTCAATCATACATAACAAGACACACACATTGCAGCCTGGTTCATAACCGCACGTGCAGCTCTTCTGATGATTACAGCCGAATGTAAAGAGCACGAACACAACAGGGGATCAACATAAAAACAAAGGCGACCGTCATGTGCACTGTGCTACGACATCAAGTAAAGGGGGCAGACTATATTAGTTACATTTTGCACTCCATAATAATAAACATCACCCACCGTCTGTTGACGTTAGCTCCGGGTCGCGGGAGCAAGCTAAGGGTAATTAGCGCTTAGCGAGCGAGCTAGCCATAACAGTTAGCTTACTCACGTCATCAAATAAATAATATATGTCCTTCGTGAGTCTCTTTGATATGTCTCGCTACCCCACTCACATACACTATTTCACACACACACACACACACACACACACACACACACACACACACACACACACACACACACACACATTTCCATTAAACTAAACAGTCTGCTTACCTGTCAATCATACATCACAGAAGACGCACACATTGCAGCCTGGTTCATATCGGCACAAGCAACTCTTCTGACGATTACAGCCGAATGTAGCCGAGCACGGCGTGCGGACGGACTGTAATTCTTGTCTTAGCGTGCCCTCTTGTGATAAGAACTGGTATCACCACAATAGACAGTTCTCCCTTTACCACAACTGAAGGTAAGTCCCACAATAACAGGTATTTCTTATTATGAATCAAAAATAAAAAAAAATAAATGGGGGCTCCGGCTGTCAGTTGGACACAGACGGAGGAAGTTACCTCTGAAACTGTCAAGGTAAATAAACACCCCTTAAATTAAACAAAACGTCTGTTAGTTAAAAGGAAGACATGATGAATGTATGTGTGTATTTCAATGTGACGTGCATATCGGGGGCAGTCGCGCTGGAGCGCGTTTGGGCTTGATAATGTGAGTGCAGGCCAGCAGGGGACTGGGAAGGGGGGAGAGAGGGCGGGACACAGCCACGAAAATGGAGTTTTCAAATTGATTCGTAAATAACTTCAAATATACAATTAACCTTGCTCTTGTGTTGATTTCATGGTAACACCCCCGGTGTTAGGCTCAGTTTTGACCCGTGTTTTAAATCAGCCATAAAATACCAACAAAAAACAATTATTTTTCATCCAATGTGTTTCTTATCTCTTGGTTACCTTGTTAGGCTTCCTTATCCATGAAAAGATTGGTTTTAATATTTTTCTAGTGCTCCTTTGTGGGCCTTTGTTTTGACACCATAACCCTTGCTTTCAATATTAAAAAATTCCCCCAAAAATCCCAAGAGAATTATATAGATAAATAAAAGGTTGTTATGCTACCTGACTATTACTGAGGGATATTAGAACACATCTCAAAAATGTTCCTAATTTTTTTTTATTATTATTTTAATATTATTAACTATAATAACATCTATTTTGTATATATTTACAGGGCTGCCAGTAGAGGGAGCTCACGCTCTTTGGATGTAAATGTAGATACAGTCACTGCCAACTATTTTGGGTATTGATGGGGGCAAACAGAGTTAAGACTGGAGATCAGTAGAGTGGGTGAAGACTGGAGATAAGTATCACATTCCAGCATATTTATTTATTTATTCATTTAACTACCGTAAATCAGTCACAGTCACACAAATAGGCTCCATATTTTTTCTTACCTTGATGCAGAATTAGTGTTGAAAGTTGAAAGTTCATAAGCAGCCAAATGTTGCCAAAAGCAGCTCAATTTTGAAGTAGACGCCCAACGTGATTGTTCCCTGCCCAACGGAATTAAAAATAGCCCAATCTGCCAATCCTGGCAGGAGGAGAATTGAACTCCGTTCTCCAGCATGAGAGGCTGGAGAGGTTACCGCTGCGCTACCGGAGCTCAGGGGGGCGGAGCCCGAAATTACATTCTATGAAGCAGACAGGGGCAATGACACTGGTACTGGTGACAAGATCGCCGAAAACCACGGGTCAAACTACCGCATCTTTCTCCGCGATAGTAAGTCCGAGCAGAAAATGGATTGCACCACGAGAATCCTAAGGCTTTGAGCTTTTAAACTATGGTTAAATTATTTTCCAACTCCCGAAAATGCCCGATTTATGGCGAGTTGGAAACGTGTGTGTTTCTGCTTTCCTCCCGCGACTCTGCTTTGCCGATATAATGGGACTGAATGGGGGAGAGAGCTGGGACTCCCGCCTCGTTAAGAGTCGAAATGAAAAAAGTTGAAGCTACTTTGCTTTTGTCTTTACATTTTTCAAAGCACAACTATTTTTCCTACAATTTGATCCCAAATTTATGCATGTTGAGTGAAAATTGTGGCCAGTACAGCAAGTTTGAGACAAAATTTTCAGGCGATTTTTCAGGGCTGCTTCACTCTAAGTGTGACGTCACTCACTCTAGCTCTCTCCATTAGTGTGTATTGCGTCAACTTCGAACCGGAATTGCGTAAAAACGGAATGTCGGATCGGTTTGAAAATTCGCAGGTAGCTTCCTCTCTCAAAGACGCCAATTTTTCTAATTTGGTGTGTGGACCTAGGTCCAAAGCTCTGCTCTGTGGAGCCTCGGGAAGTTTTGCCCATTCATTCGAATGGGCCAAATTTGCCACAAAAATGGGAATTTTGGGAATTCCAGATGTTGGATTCCTTATAAAAGTAATAGCACACTTCTCCCAATGGGGCCGCACATTTTCCCAATTCATTGTGTGGGCCTAAAATAAAAGCTGTAGGAGGAGTAGCGCGCCGAAGAAATTTGCAGAAAAATAAAATATAATAATAATAACTAGACTTTATAAAGTTTCTGAAGAAACTTTGATGTGCTTGCCTTGCGACCGCCTGGACATGCGCTAAACTGCCAGCCCTATGCTGTTTGTGGGTTGTGTAGTGTTGTTGCTCTTGCCCAGGTGGGGAGTTGAACCCTGGTCTCCTGCATGGCAGGCAGAGACACTATCCACTGTGCCACTGGGGCTTGTGTGGGCGGAGCCAGAAATGAGGCTCTAAGAAGCACACTGCATGAGTGACAGTGCTGCTTCTGTGAAAAATCACCTAAAAGTAGTGGTCAAACTACTGCTTTGTTCTCAATGACAGTAAGTCCGAGCAGAAAATAAAATGGCATCATGAGAAAGGCAAGGCTTTGGGCTTTCAAACTGTGTCAAAATTATTTTCCAACTCCCAAAAATGCCCACCTTAGAGCGAGTTGGAAAAGTGTGTCTTTCTGCTTCTCTCCTGAGACTTTGCATTTCAGATATAATGGGAGTCTATGGGGGAGAGAGCTGGCACTCCTGCCTCGTTAAGGGTCACAGTTTAAAAAGTTGAAGATACTTTGCTTTTGTATTTGCATTTTTCAAAGCACAACTAGTTTTCCTACTACTTTCCAAAAAATTATGCATGTGGAGTGAAAATTGTGGCCAGGAGAGCAAGTTAAAGACAAAAGTTTTAGGCGAATTTTAAGGGCTGCTCCACTCTAGCCCTCAGGAATGCCACTCTAGCTCACGCAATACACACTCATTCAAAAGTCAGAGGCGGCTCAAAAATAACTCCAAACTTAAACTGTGTTTTATGGCAAACTAAAGCAGACATGATAAATTGAAGATGACACACATAAAGTTGAAGGTCTGCTGAGTCATTTAAGCTTTGAATGGAGTCTGTGAGCCAAAGAATGAGGGAGCTGTGAGGCTTTGAAAATGCATGAGTGTCTGCCGATTTCCCATTATTTTTCTATCAGGGCAAAATCGCGATTTTAAAATTGAATTATGAGAAATCGCAAGGTCCGATCGGTTTGAAAATTGACACACCTCTTCTTCTCCACAAGACGCACATTTTTCGTATTTGGTGCGTGGACGCAGGTCCAAAGCTCTGGGCCCTGGAGCCTTCTGAAGTTTTGGCCATTCATTTCGGATGGCTGGAATTTTCAGGAAAATTGGAATTTTGAGAATTCCGTGGGTCGGATTCCTTATAAAAGTAATAGCACACCTCTCCCAATGGGGCCGCACATTTTCCCAATTCATTGTGTGGGTCTAAAACCAAAGCTGTAGGAGGAGTAGCGCGCCGAAAAAGAGTGGAATAATAAAATATAACTAGAGGATTGTGCAGTTTCTGGGGAAACTGCGTGGGCAAGCTGGAAGCGTAACCGCGACGCGCGGTTTCCGAGCAGAAAATAAAACGTATCATGAGAAAGGTAACGCTTTGGGCTTTCAAACGGTGTCCAAATTATTTTCCAACTCCCAAAAATGCCCGAGAAACGGCGAGTTGAAAACGTGTGTGTTTCTGCTTCTCTCCCGAGACTTTGCATCCCAGATATAATGGGAGTCTATGGGGGAGAGAGCTGGCACTCCTGCCTCGTTAAGGGTCACAGTTTAAAAAGTTGAAGCTACTTTGCTTTTGTATTTACATTTTTCAAAGCACAACTATTTTTCCTACAATTTGATGCCAAATTTATGCATGTGGAGTGAAAATTGTGGCCAGGAGAGCAAGTTTAAGACAAAAGTTTTAGGTGAATTTTCAGGGCTGCTCCACTCTAGCCGCTCAGGAATGCCAGGAATGCCACTCTAGCTCAACTCCATTAGTGTGTATTGCGTCTGGAATTCCAACTTCAAACTGGAATTGTGGAAAAACGGAATGTTGGATCGGTCTGAAAATCGAAATCCTGCTTCTTCTCAATAAGACGCACGTTTTTCGTATTTGGTGCGTGGATGCAGGTCCAAAGCTGTGGGCCCTGGAGCCTTCCAAAGTTTTGGCCATTCATTTCCTATGGCCGAAATTTTCAGGAAAATGGGAATTTTGGGAATTCCGTGAGTCGGATTCCTTAGAAAAGTAATAGCACACTATTCCCAATCGGGCCGCACATTTTCCCAATTCATTGTGTGGGCCTAAAACGAAAGCTGTAGGAGGAGTTACGGTCCAAAAAAACGGACCTATAAATAAATAAAGAAATAAAGAAATAAAGAAAGAAATAGTAGGAACAACATGAGTGTGCAAGCTGCAGCTTGCCCACTAATAATAAAAACTAGAGGATAGAAAGTTTCTGAAGAAACTTTAATGTGCTTGCCTTGCGCATGTCGGGTTACACGCAACATCACCAGAGCCTGTCTACTGTATTAGAGTTTCTCTGATATCACGCGCCTCAGCTTCAAAACAAACTGCTGCGTGCTGCTCTCTCTCTCTCTCTCTCTCTCTCTCTCTCTCTCTCTCTCTCTCTCTCTCTCTCTCTCTCTCTCTCTCTCTGTCTCTCCTCGCCGCTCTACACACATCCGTGATACTCAAAGACACGCGGTGGTTATGTCATGCACAAGCACATGCACGGTCGGGCACGCGAACGTGGATACGACGTAAATCATGCAGTCCTCCTCCCTCCGCAAAATCGTTTAATGCGAACGGCGGCATTGCGCAATCAATAATCAACCGATAATAACAATCAACCAGATCTGACAGGTGCGCCGCGCACACAGACTGTCATATAGTGTAGCACACTTGCAAAGGACGACGCTTACAAGGGCGTTGTGGTCGAGACGAGTTTACTCTCCATCTGTCAATCATACATAACAAGACACACACATTGCAGCCTGGTTCATAACCGCACGTGCAGCTCTTCTGATGATTACAGCCGAATGTAAAGAGCACGAACACAACAGGGGATCAAGATAAAAACAAAGGCGACCGTCATGTGCACTGTGCTACGACATCAAGTAAAGGGGGCAGACTATATTAGTTACATTTTGCACTCCATAATAATAAACATCACCCACCGTCTGTTGACGTTAGCTCCGGGTCGCGGGAGCAAGCTAAGGGTAATTAGCGCTTAGCGAGCGAGCTAGCCATAACAGTTAGCTTACTCACGTCATCAAATAAATAATATATTTCCTTCGTGAGTCTCTTTGATATGTCTCGCTACCCCACTCACATACACTATTTCACACACACACATTTCCATTAAACTAAACAGTCTGCTTACCTGTCAATCATACATCACAGAAGACGCACACATTGCAGCCTGGTTCATATCGGACGCAGCTCTTCTGACGATTACAGCCGAATGTAGCCGAGCACGGCGTCTGGACGGACTGTAATTCTTGTCTTAGCGTGCCCTCTTGTGATAAGAAGTGGTATCACCACAATAGACAGTTCTCCCTTTACCACAACTGAAGGTAAGTCCCACAATAACAGGTTTTTCTTATTATGATTCAAAAATAAAAATAAAAATAAAAAATAAATGGGGGCTCCGGCTGTCAGTTGGACACAGACGGAGGAAGTTACCTCTGAAACTGTCAAGGTAAATAAACACCCCTTAAATGAAACAAAACGTCTGTTAGTTAAAAGGAAGACATGATGAATGTATGTGTGTATTTCAATGTGACGTGCATACCGGGGGCAGTCGCGCTGGAGCGCGTTTGGGCTTGATAATGTGAGTGCAGGCCAGCAGGGGACTGGGGAGGGGGGAGAGAGGGCGGGACACAGCCACGAAAATGGAGTTTTCAAATTGATTCGTAAATAACTTCAAATATACAATTAACCTTGCTCTTGTGTTGATTTCATGGTAACACCCCCGGTGTTAGGCTCAGTTTTGACCCGTGTTTTAAATCAGCCATAAAATACCAACAAAAAACAATTATTTTTCATCCAATGTGTTTCTTATCTCTTGGTTACCTTGTTAGGCTTCCTTATCCATCCCTTATCTTAAAAAATTCCCCCAAAAATCCCAAGAGAATTATATAGATAAATAAAAGGTTGTTATGCTACCTGACTATTACTGAAGGATATTAGAACACATCTCAAAAATGTTCATAAATTTTTTGTTATTATTTTAATATTATTAACTATAATAACATCTATTTTGTATATATTTACAGGGCTGCCAGTAGAGGGAGCTCACGCTCTTTGGATGTAAATGTAGATACAGTCACAAACAGAGTTAAGACTGGAGATCAGTAGAGTGGGTGAAGACTGGAGATAAGTATCACATTCCAGCAGATTTATTTATTTATTTATTTATGTATTTATTTATTTAACTACCGTAAATCAGTCACAGTCACACAAATAGGCTCCATATTTTTTCTTACCTTGATGCAGAATTAGTGTTGAAAGTTGAAAGTTCATAAGCAGCCAAATGTTGCCAAAAGCAGCCCAATTTTGAAGTAGACGCCCAACGTGATTGTTCCCTGCTCAACAGAATTAAAAATAGCCCAATCTGCCAATCCTGGCAAGAGGAGAATTGAACTCCGCTCTCCACAATGAGAGGTAAAGAAGTTACCGCTGCGCTACTGGAGCTCATGGGGGCGGAGCCCGAAATTACATTCTATGAAGCAGACAGGAGCAATGACAATGGTACTGGTGACAAGATCGCCGAAAACCACGGGTCAAACTACCGCATCGTTCTCCGCGATAGTAAGTCCGAGCAGAAAATGGATTGCACCACGAGAATCCTAAGGCTTTGAGCTTTTAAACCATGGTCAAATTATTTTCCAACTCCCGAAAATGCCCGATTTACGGCGATTTGGAAACGTGTGTGTTTCTGCTTTCCTCCCGCGACTCTGCTTTGCCGATATAATGGGACTGAATGGGGGAGAGAGCTGGGACTCCCGCCTCGTTAAGAGTCTCAATGAAAAAAGTTGAAGCTATTTTGCTTTTGTCTTTACATTTTTCAAAGCACAACTATTTTTCCTACAATTTGATCCCAAATTTATGCATGTGGAGTGAAAATTATGGCCAGCAGAGCAAGTTTAAGACAAAAGTTTTAGGCGAATTTTCAGGGCTGCTCCACTCTAGCCCTCAGGAATGCCACTCTAGCTCACTCCATTAGTGTGTATTGCGTTTGGAATTCCGACTTCAAACTGGAATTGTGGAAAAACGGAAAGTCTGATCGGTTTGAAAATCGAAACACTGATTCTTCTCCATAAGACGCACGTTTTTCGTATTTGGTGCGTGGATGCAGGTCCAAAGCTCTGGGCCCTGGAGCCGTCCAAACTTTTGTCCATTCATTTCCTATGGCCGAAATTTTCAGGAAAATTGGAATTTTGAGAATTCCGTGAGTCGGATTCCTTATAAAAGTAATAGCACACTTCTCCCAATGGGGCCGCACATTTTCCCAATTCATTGTGTGGGTCTAAAATGAAAGCTGTAGGAGGAGTAGCGCGCCGAAGGATTTGCAGAAAAATAAACTATAATAAAAAGAAAAAGAAAAATAATAAGTATGCAGGATAATAAGATGTGTTGCCTTTTCAAGGCAAGCACATAATAAAAATAATAAAACACAACAATAAGATGTGTTGCCTTTCCAAGGCAAGCACATAATAAATATGCACAACAATAAGATGTGTTGCCTCTCCAAGGCAAGCACATAATAATAATTTAGAATAGTAAGATGTGCTGCCTCTCCAAGGCAAGCACATAATAAAAATAAAAAATAATAAAAATAAAAAATATGCACAACAATAAGATGTGTTGCCTCTCCAAGGCAAGCACATAAAAATATGCACAACAATAAGATGTGTTGCCTCTCCAAGGCAAGCACATAACAATAAGATGTGTTGCCTTTCCAAGGCAAGCACATAATAATAAGAATAAATATGCACAACAATAAGATGTGTTGCCTTTCCAAGGCAAGCACATAATAAATATGCACAACAATAAGATGTGTTGCCTCTCCAAGGCAAGCACATAATAATAAGTATGCAGGATTTTAAGATGTGTTGCCTTTTCAAGGCAAGCACATAAATATCAAAACCAGTTGAATCAAAGTGACGATTCTGACGAAACTCAAACTGAAGGCAGCGGCCCAGCGAGGGTCGCCCCTCACTATGAGAGAGGGCCAGTTCCTCTGCAGGAGTGTACCGCTGAGTGGGAGACACATTCATTTACTGAACACACAAATGTTACTGTAGTCAGATCGACTCGTGCCGTCATGGTGGGGAAGTCAGATTATAATCCCACTAATTTACGCATTGACACAGTCGGCGATTTTTGCCAGCATTCCTTGCGTCTTTTGGCTACTGCAACTGTGTTGCTTTTTGCCTGGATTATTGATGTCTGCTCCGCCGTTGTAAGGTATGCGGCTCGGGTAGATTTTTCCATGTCTGCGATTGGTCGCATGCAGCAAACACCGCCCTTTTTATGTGAGCACACACAGATCTAGATTGGAAAAGCCTGGGTTGAATTAGCGAGTTGATAGCCGGCTTTATGGTACCGAAAATCTGGAGTGCGGATGTCTGGTTAAGTGAAGCCAGATAAGTAAGAGAAAGCCCGGCTATGTTAATCCAGCTTTATGGTACAGGCCTCTGGTGGAGGTCTTGGTTGGAATGAAAACCTGCAGCCTCTCGGCCCTCCATGGCACAGGATTGGACACCCCTGGGTTAGTGGTCCTTATTATCCTGTTTCTCACAGGGTTTCCGCTACATGTAGCCTAATTCATCGTGGCGAGCCGCCACACCTTCGGAATGATGATTTTTTTTTCTTCCAGATGTTAAAACAATTTTAAATGGATATATATACACAGATCTAGGCTATGTAGCCTTTATTTGTGCAAATATACTTATCATAATCAGTTTGAAATGATAATTTAAATATCATGAAATGTTACATTACACTGCAATTAACTTTAGTCATCACCCGCCTGTTTGATTATTACTGCTGTGCGCTCGCAGAGGGAGAGAAAAGGGCAAGAGAAAGGTACCTGGGCAAGATTAAATTTAATCCAATTTTTTGGTCAAGCCTGTGAAAACGACCCTAATGTTATCGTTAATGTTAACATTGTAGGGCCTATAATTTCCGTGATCACGAAATTTGCCAAATAAAAGGCAATCTATTTTTTAACGCGGAATATCACCGAATTTGACATAATTTGAATGAAATGCTATTTTGTGTGGAATATGGACGCATGTCTGGAGAAAATCACATGGAGGGAAGCAAATCTGGGAGGCACAACCCCTCCAGTGGTTTCACCTGTACCTGCACCACCAAGAAAAAAAACATTACAACAACTGCACCGGCACCGTACCAGTCCAACAGCAAAGAAACTTTCCAGCTACAGCAGCGCACTGACATAGATGTAACAAAGCAAAGAGTTCCCACTCCGCGCTATTTTCACTGGCTTACAGCAGCACACTGGCTTAGCTTGTCTATTCAGAGAAGAGGTATCACTTCGGCTTATTTTTCAATCTCTGTTATCACATGCATACTACTGCTTATTCATTGGTAGCTGAATTGTTAGGTCTGTTTGATAAGTAATTTACATTTAAAAAGAAAATAATAATAATTTAATATATTGGTCAGTGGTGGGTGGGGGGGTGGGGGTGGGGGTGGGGGGGTCAAAAATCCTAGAGGAAACCCTGCATATGGCATATAGATACTGCTTACTACTCACAGTATTTTATATAGGCCCCTTTACTTTTATGTTTCAGAGGCTGTAAGAAAATGCTCCCTCCAGCCAAGTCCTCAGGATTTTGAAGTTGAGGATGAGATTAAGGTGTGGCTACGGAATTCAAGAGACAGTGGGTGGACGAATGGAGCGCTACCATCGTCGGCTGACTACCCAAGAGACCTTGGGGGAAGAGTGAGCTTTGCCAATCAACACATCACCTCAACAGAAGTATGGACATGTTAGCAGCACACAAGAATATATTTTCAGCATCAGAGGTCAGAGTTTTTGCAGTTTTTGCTTTTTTTTTGTTTGAAGTATGGGCTGAAAAATGTGCCACTAGTAACTGAATTTGAATCATTCATATTTGAATTTTGACTGCAGTTCCTCTGATGTTCCGTTGACCATGTTTAGTAGGAAGAGTTAGGGGGTCACCAACAGTATGTAAGTCTCTACATATTCACCTTACTACCCCCTGCTGTCTGACACTCTCACCCCCACTCCCGAACGGACTGCAACTGCAACTGTTACACTACACAATACACTACTGATAGATAGCAACACGCAAAGACTGGAGGGGAAGGGCTGGATCAAGTCGGACAGTTCCTGAATCCCAGTACCGGGCGTCAGGTTCTGCCACTTGGTTCATGGTGTCATGCTGACCCTGGACCTCCGTCGGAGTGAGTTTCTCTTCATTGTATTGGCAGCTCAAATGGATGTGGGTCAGTGCCTTCACGTTCCCATCCATCCATTCATTTTCTATTTCCTTTCTTACTTCTATTTATTACTAATGCACACTTATGTTCATAATTGTAATTGTATATTGTATATAGGAGTTTATATATATTCTTTCTATTTTTATTTCTTTTTTATCCATTTTACTTGCACAGTGCTGGAGTTCTCACCGTTGCATTTCACTGCGACTGTACTTGTACATCAGGCATGTGACAAATCAAACTTGAACTTGAACGTGATGATGTCTTAAATGAATAAGGCTGTAATGTGCAGAGGAGAACATTTTTCATTCAGTGTAATGTGTTTGTATTTAATAAATGAATTGATTTGAATCCTTTTGACTATTGTACATTTTTGACAATGCATATATATCAATGATCGCATCCATTTTAGATGTATGGAACTCCCAAAGGAAACTACACTAGTAGCTGAGATACATTTATGTGTGGAACTGATTTATTGTTGTAGATTAATTTAACTGCAAAATCAGTGTGGGCCTAGTGAGGGCAGTGAGGGCTTCCTGAAGGCTAGGTAAAGGCTGCCTGCTGTGCGCCCTGTAGCCAGCCCTAAGTGGGCCCATACAGGGCCAGTGCAGGCTTCCTTAGGGGTTAATGAGGGCTGCCCATGCGGGACCAGCACTGAGGGGCCAACGTTTTGCCAATGAGCAAATTCTCAGGGGGCCTGCGCGGGCAGCCCACTGGGGGCCCTTACGACTGCCCTAAGTGGGCCCATACAGGGCCAGTGCAGGCTTCCTTAGGGGTTAATGTGGGCTGCCCATGCGGGACCAGCACTGATGGGCCAACGTTTTGCCAATGAGCAAATTCTCAGGGGGGCTGCGCAGGCAGCCCACTGGGGGCCCTTACGGCTGCCCAAAGTGGGCCCATACAGGGCCAGTGCAGGCTTCCTTAGGGGTTAATGTGGGCTGCCAATGCGGGACCAGCACTGACGGGCCAACGTTTTGCCAATGAGCAAATTCTCAGGGGACCTGCGCGGGCAGCCCACTGGGGGCCCTTACGGCTGCCCTAAGTGGGCCCATACAGGGCCAGTGCAGGCCTGTTTGCTGGGTTTTTTTTTTTTTTTTTTTTAATTTTTGACCCAAAACTTCAAAAAAAAAAAAAATTAAAAAAAAAATGAGAGAATGAAACATGAAAATGACATCAAATCTTATTGGCTGATCAACATAACCTTCAGTGATTGGGTGAACCACATCAACACATCCTCCAGGTGGCCATATTAAGTTAATGGGAAAATATGAAATATGAAACATTGACTATTTTATGGGGAAAATAAGCTTTTAAATGGTGCATATTGAAAAGTATGACTGTGTATAAGACTAACATCAATGTTCTAAATAAATTTGGTCTTGGAATACCCCTTTATAAGGAGTTTGACTGATTTTATCAAGCTTGGCCCTAAAAGAGGTCTGCAGATGTGCACCTGAGACAGCCTTGGCTTGGAGCACGATGAAAATCAAACTTTGTCACAGAACAACAATGAAGACATCGTTTGAAAGGTCTTGACCTATGGAGTAACATATCTCAGTGTGAGACCAGTGGGCAGTTCCTGCTCCCCACGAGTGCCCTTTGAACCTTGCACCTGAGACACTTTTAAAGGCTTACAGTGCAGCAACAAAATATGGTAGAGACATGGGGTCAACATTTTTGGAAAGCTCTTGACCTCTACTATCATGTCCGATGGCAAACCAATAGGGGGCGCCAATGACTAGTGTCAAAACATGGAAAAAACATAATTTCACTATCTTAAGAAAGAAAGAAATAAAATCTGACCATTCAGGCGTTCTTCCCACACCCAAAAACTGTAAATAAGATTGCAAAATTAGTGATCACAACATCATATAATAGACATAACATATTAGAACTACAAAATCTATGGCGCAGGACACCTCTGTGTGTTGCAACTTCGCAAAGATTGTAGTTCTGGTACCCCTCTTTCGGGTTAGGGTACAAGTTTTGATATTAGGGTTAGAAAACATACATAGGCCTACGGTAGTTTTTCAACAGCAAAAGCATAACCCTAACCTCTAGTCTATGTTTATATCACGAATAAAGATGTGTTATGAAAAAAAATGAATCTTTAGTGCTAGGGTTATTTTATTTTTATTACTATTTGTGCCGTGTTTCCACAGTTTTTCCACCCGCTGTGTTTCGCTGACTGAAAGGGTGGTGTTGAATGGCGTAACATATCAGCATATTATAATCTTCTTTTAAGAGGATTTGACGACTTTCATGCACTTTATTGATTAATATTGTCAAGTCAGACACGTCGCTGACTAGGATTATGGGTAATGTAGTGCTTCTCCGTGATATGACATTGCAAATAAAACGTGTTTTCTTAAAATAAAGTTGATATTATACGGGACTTGTGGACTCGGCAGAAGCACATGCCATCGTTACGCAACCTCATAACTCGTGGTAAATTACGTTATGGCTAATAATCCGAACCATTTTTCAGAATATCGATTAAATTTGCACTTCCGGGATCTACAAACCACCACCAGAGCTCTGCCACCACCCACAACGCGACGTCTTTGAAGCTGAGAACCCGTGTGTCCAGCACGGATCCACGTTGACTTTCAGTGGGCACTGTTTGCGTGGTGACCACACGGAATTAAAACCATACAAATCGATGATTAAAACAGGTTATGCAATGCGTTATTAAGAGGTGGTGCTCATTTCACGGATTTCTGTGAGATCAGGTTGGGCAGACTCTATTACCACGTTATATGACGCAGAAAATGTCACGTTACCATGACAACAAAGAGTTAGTTGATGCCCCCAAATGCTTCCCGTGGCAGTTTGTGGGAGTCCTATGTAAGTCTGTCGGGTTCCCCAACTCGTCAAAAACTGACGAGAAAGGGGTGCCTAATGCGTCAGCATGTGACGCTAAGGGACCCTGACCATTCGTCAGGCTGTTGACGCACTGGGAGTGAGGATGTGTTGACCACATGAAAGTAAGCCATTACAGAAGAACTCTAGAAAAAAACAAAAACAAACAGCTTACCTGAAGGAAGAGACACAAACGTCTACTCTATTCACTTTACTGTCATGAGTTTTGTGCTTTTCTGTTCTTGCTATGCTTATGAATATAATCTGTCAGAGTAATACAAGTTAAACAAAGTGTTTTCAGAAACCAGATTTTCTCATCTCAGGTGACTCATGTCTCCATCTTTTCTTCTCCAGCTGCAGCTGAACACGACTTTCAACCCTGGCTTCAACATAAAAAAATTCAACGCTAAAATCTATCCTCTTTTTTTTTACAGCATAATTCAAAAATTTATACTCAGAACAACAGTAGTACATACTTTTGATTATGTTTAATGTAAAACAATATCAGGGACCAAACGTCCATATATATGGAACAATTTATTAACTTAACATATGGTACCATTCAGGCACTCCAAAAATGCCCCCCCCAATATTGCTGGAATATATTAGCAATTCAATAGCAAATTCAATATCTGTCCCCCCCAATGTTGAAATGGTGGTTTTGGCCCTGATATATATCATCTATACAAGAGAATGGCTAATATTTGATATACTGAATCATTATAATCTCATTTTTTTCACAGATAATTAGTGATAGTTAATGATAATCGGAGTAAGTACAATGATGATTATGATGATGATTTCTGGATGAGAAAGAAGCGGTTTCGACCAAATTTTTGGTTTTGGTTTTGGAAAAATAAAGTTTCACATTCAGCTGGAGCTGGCTTGATGAAAGGCACCAGTAACAACAAGGACCATATAGTATTTTTCTACATTCCTTGTTTTCATATAGTATTTTCCTACATTCCTTGTTTATAATGTTTATATTGCTCTTTGGTACTTATTATCTGTTTATACTGTTTATAGTGTAAATTATGCTTCATATCTTGCTATCCACTTTGGCTGCTGTAATACGTGAAATTTCCCCACCGTGGGACTAATAAAGGAATATCTTATCTCTTATCTTATGATGGCTTCAACAGTAAAACTTCGATATGAACTGGATCAGGAAGGAAATGGAAGAGGGAGGAGCCAGAGAAACACCTGCCGGCCAGCAGGTGAGCGTCACATACTCAGTTACCATGGTAACCGACCAGAAACCAGAGTTCGCCTCCCGCAGCTCACCGCAGGAACCCTGAGCCTTCAGCCGCTGCAGTTGCTTGTTGCGTCCAGCAGATGGAGACAGAGCTGCCAGCCACTGAGCTCAGAGCCTCCGCCTTTCCTGAGCCAATCAAATCAAACCTTCTCTTATAATAATCACACACAATAAACCACACAAATCAACAGAAATGAAGATTTTCAACCAAGTGTTTAATTCTGTCAGTGTGCAGCAGCCAATCAGAGCGCAGCGTGAGGTGAGCCCTGCAGCTCTTCCTCTGCTGCTGCACCAGAGAAATGTGCAGCTTTCCTAAACCTCTTGTTCCTGAATGTGTGTTCATGTTGTGAAGCAGCAAATCTGTGGAGCGGATCTGCAGCTCAGAGTGGAACATCTGGCTTCTAATCAACACCACTGGAACGGCTGTGTTTTTACTCCGTGGATACAAGCCCGCATCTGTGAGAGAGACACACTGCAGCGCGCACACCGCACCATGTGAGGCTTTTATTCTGAAAGGACAAACACGCAGCAAGAATGACTCAAAGTGAAACTGAAACTTTAAAGTGAGTTTGTTCAGACTCCATTTTGACTTCGTTTTGAGACGAGAGAGAAACAGAAAATGAGGAGGGCTGAAGCAGGGTGAGTGCTTTTGCAATATTTCATTATCATTAGGCTACATTAATATTACATTATTATCATTAATATACTTCTTATAATTATTTGAGGGTAAGGTGTGTTGGGCAGCTGCTGCAGTAACATCCTGAATGTGAGCGACAGTCTGAGGACGAACAGCAGCTGGGACGAGCTTTAATTTGTCCGCTTCTCCGTCAGGACGCTTCGTCTTTACATTTGTTACCGGATGTGAGGGCCACAGAACAAGGGACTCAGATGCACGACTTAGTAAAAAGTCCATAAGGTTGTATGTACATTCATGCTTTTGAGGGATAAAAACAATCTGATATAAGTTTTGTAATAGCAACAGAGTCCAATATTTATTCCCTGGGCCCTGAATAAAGTTTTTTTTTTTTTTTTTTTTTTATAATGAAAGAAAATATCTAAGGAATCCAAGGCTGGGCGTGTTGGTACACTTTAATCTCGCCATCCATCAGCCACTGAAATAAAGGCTTTTAAAAATATTATTTTCCACTGAAGAGAGTGTGTCATCATCAGAGTTTTCTTCTTCTCCTTTTGTTAACTTCAGTTTTTACCCGTGTTTCAGAAGTTTCCAGTTACTTTTCCAAGTAGTGTAACACATGAAAACAAAACGATCCAAACGCAACAGAAGATGCTTTTTGAGCAGGAACTTAGGATGGAAACTAAAGTGCAGCTGATATGAGAAACAGCAGCAGAGACCTGGGAACGTCTCAGTGTCCCAGGAGCCTTTTCACCCTGAGGACACTTTGTTGGTTCATCTCCAGAAACTATATGATATATGTTTTTTAGATAATACAGACTTTTTTTTTTTTTAACTTTGAGTTGAAAATTTCTCTTTCAGAGCTGCATGTTGTATTTGCTAAATTATATTCCAACCCTCAAATTCCAATAAAACTTGTAAAAACATGCATTTGAAACCTCACAGCTGAATAGTTTTTTATTCTTGTTCCCTGTAAAGTTTGACAGACATGAGTGGGACTGAATGAGGGACAGGCTTTGGAGGAAGCTCATCCAAAAACAATTTGTTTACTCAACATGTGGTCCCATTTTCCATATCGGAGGCATAGAGATTATTATTCTGTTTGTGCTGAGGGAACATGGCTCTGTCCTCTGGGAAAAACAAAAAACAGCAAGCTGATAGGCAGCAGGTGGAGTGACGTCACTGAAACCCTGTGAGGAAGTGTCTGACGTCATGTGATCTGCATGTTTCACATCCAGATGTGAAGGCGTCACGTGACGATGTTCATGTGTGCAGCTTCTCCACATTCAGACTCTTTCATGTGTGTTTCCCAAAAGCTAGGTTTTGCTGTAAAACGCCCTGGTGAGTGTGTGTTGGACAGCAGGAACTTCCAGTTTGCATGGCCAGCCTTCAGAATAAAAGCACAGAGGCTTAGTAAGTTTTAAAAAAAGGGTTTATTTCAGAACGGAGAACAAGAACAGCATAACAACATGACTTGACTAGAACAGCCTACAACAGCCCAATTTTCATAGAAATGATTTGTGGAAAAAGCAAAAGAAAAAATAGTCCAATTTTGTGAGCCCTAATAGAGGGTTTTCATGATGCCTCATCATGACGCGCCGTGGCACCGTTAGTGAGAGCCCTGCGCTTGATGGGTATATGCCAGCTTCTTCACATCTGGAAGTAAAACACCTTTTCCGCGAGAGCTGCGTCGGCCCCATCGAGGAACTCGACCACGGTGTCAAACAGCTCACAAAAATTAGCAAGGCAGTTTCCCTTGGAGAGCCAGCGGACATCGGTGTGGAGAAGATGCTCAAACTCCTCCTTATTTGCTTGACCCAGCTGTTGGAACAGCCTGTCATTCAGGGCATGACTTTTTATTTTATTTATTGACTTAATTGCCACATTAATGGAGTCATGGAGAGGAGGGCTCATTGCTTTAGCCACAAGATTATGGCGGTGTATGACGCAGTGAACCGTGAGGACATGCGGGACCCGCTCCTTCAGCAGAGAGGTGAATCCACGGTACCAGCCCACCATGGCTGGGGCACCATCAGTGGAGCAAGCGAGGATGTTGGTGATGGGGATGGCCTTCTCTCGCAAGTACACATCCACTGCATTAAAAATGGTCTGACCCCAGGCGTTGGTTACCAGATACCTGGCAAAGATAAATTCTTCAGCCATCTCCTGAGTGTTAAGGGCTTTATAGCAGACATACACCATCAGCAGAGTGTTATTGTCGGACATGGTTGTCTCATCCATCTGCAGACTGAATGGAGTGTCCCGCAGGATCTCACACAGCTGCTCCTCAGAATCGGCCCCCATCCCATGCCATACTCCACTGCAGTAACTTTTTAGTTCTAGCATTTTTTTATGTTATTCCAGCCAATTACACCTGTTAAATCTCACACGTTCTCTCCCTCTGTTCTCTCTCTCTCTCTTTCTCCCTCTCTGTGTGCGTGTACATGTGTGTGCATGTCTTCTTCAGTAAATAGACATGAGACCAGTTTACAGTTCACCCAGAAAGAAGTGGATGAAATCAAAATCAGCAATTCAAAACAATCTGATCATAGTTCTGCCAAGCAGTCAGACATTATGAAAATATGTGACGGTCTGCTAGTGACTACAGGAAAACTAGAATATCTAGAAGGTCAGTCGAGGAGAAACAATCTGGTCATAGAAGGTATACCGGAATCACCTGGGGAAACCTGGGCTGACTCAGAGGAGAAGGTGAAAAGGATCTTTGTGGAGAAACTACAGCTGCAGAGGGAGATAGAGGTGGAGAGAGCCCATCGCACAGGGAAACCTGCGTTGGGTGAAAGACTCAGGCCAATAGTGGTGAAGTTTGCAAGATATAAGGACAGAGCTGTTGTTCTCAAGAGAGCAAAGAACCTTAAAGGAACAAAAATCTTTATAACAAAAATCTTTATAAATGAGGACTACACAGGCATCTGGAGGATATTTTGCACTGCCAACAGTAAAGTCTAATGTTGGTAACAGAACTGTTGTGTACAGAGCCATGTATGATTGGAACTCGTTCCCTAAGCACATCACACAAACAGTTGGCAAAAGACCATTTAAATCATTAGTTAAGCAATATCTTTTGAATAAGTATGAATGATAATTATGAAATAGAAAAGTAAAAATCATTTCAATAAGCGTTTAGCTGAGATTGATTGTCTGACGTGCTGGGAACTGAAACATAGTTAGTTATGACAATTGATTGTATTTCTCTCTGTGGTGACGTCCAGTGCCGGCCCTGCCTATGTTGGCGCCCTAGGCGAAATTACTCCCTTGCTCCCTTGCGCCCCTCCATGCCTGACATGCGCCGACGCGCAGCGGAGTTGTAAAATCACTGTAACTCACGGCTTCAAGGGGCTTATTGCTTTTATAAAACGGTTACCCTACATATAGCCCATAAAATAAACACACAAGAAAAATTGAGAACTACTCCTTCTTCCACCAAGCAAGATAGAGTGGACAGAACGGTTGCCAAGCAACACAGACGCTAAGATTGCTTTTTCATCTAGCGCCATCATCATGTCACATCAGGCTATTTGGGCTCGTTAATGTTGAATTGGATATTTCCATTAATAGTGCAATTGTTAAAATAGCGTTCAATTATGTTTGGATTCCTCTTTGCAGGGACGGTGGCGTACATTTCGTGACAGGTGCGTTTTAGCGCAGCCGTATGCCTAACGTCGCTTGTAACAATAACAATAATAATAAAAGTAGGTTAATTTACCATACATCGGCGCTGTCACACTGTGTCCGCTTTGGGTGGAGATAAAAGGCAGGTGGATCAGGAGGCAGCAGGGAGAGGTAGGCTATTTCTCCAGGGAGGCCACCGGACACAGTGGGTTACCCGGCTGCTCATATATGAATCCCCGCAGGCTGTCTATGTTTTTTCGGCAGCATCTTTGTGATTTTTTGTGCATTTGTTCAAAGACAGGGTGACATATTTTAGGTCATTTTCGTCGTGGCGAATGCTGAAGGAGGAGTAATTTGCGGTTGCCCTCGTTCGCCCTGTGTCCCAAATGAAGCTGCACGTCAAACCAGACTTTACAGACAAGCCCCCAAGGTGTGTTTGAACTTCGTGCTTCGTGAAAGTGCTTCATCTTCTGGCAGTCTGCCTCGGTTATGGCCTGGTGGTGGGAAGATTTGTCATGTCCTTCTCGGCGGAGTTTCTTTACCACACCGGCGAAAACGTTGTTGCTGGTGGTGAATTCAGCGTCTTTTAACAGACACCAAGCACCTCCTCCAACCACTCATCCAGGCTCAGGCCACCCAGCAAATCAAAACTCACTACAAAGTCTGACATTTAGTTTACAAAAGTCTTGAAACCAATGTGACCTAACGAGGAGGTTGAGCGCAGAGTAGTTGGTTGCTAGGCAACGCTATGTCCATTTCCACTGGCGCAGGGATATTCTGTGCTGCGGTCTGCCAGTGGGTTACACTGATTTTACAACGGCATGGAACGCAGCTCAGCCAATCACATTTAAGGATGGGAAGCAGCCGTTTAATAAAGAACGGATAAAACGCACACACAGCATAAAAAGGTCCAAGTTATTTTGGTTACAGCTTATTCAGAATAATAAATCTATCATAGGCTATTAAGTGCAGCAGAAATGGTCCCAGTTATTTTTGTTACTGTGGCTTGGCTTGCTGACATGACTGAAGGGATGAAGGAGGAGGAGGAGGACTGGCGTTGCTTTGGGAGCGGGGCCGGACGGCTGAGCTCACCGGTAAACTAGAACTCGCACTCGTAACATTTAAATCAAGTGGTGGAATGGCCGCAAGAGTTTCCTCCTGCTCAACACGGAGTCGTTTGGTGAAAAAGCCAAGTAAACTGCTCTGTTTCACCATAATAAACTCCGTCTCCGTCTCTCTTTTTTCTCTTTACCTGTACACATTTCTTTCTTCCTGAGTCTGGGTGGGACCGTTTGCGCGCAAACTAACTCATTCATTTGATTGGGTCACATGCTGATGACGCAGCCTAGGGGCGGGCACTCACGTATGATAGAAAGCTCCTGATTGCCTGAGAAGCTAGCTTCACATGAGCTCTGCTAAGGCTGGCAATAGGATGAACATTTTAATCCCGAAAACATTTTCTTCTGATTGGATGGGCCTGGCTCAAAATGGGTTGGCACCGCCTATGCGGTAGAACAACCGGTGCCCCTCTGGCCGCTAGCAGTTTATTATGCAGTTTATGATAGGTTCTGTGACCTGCCGGCCAGTGGGACACCATAATGACTGGTGTATCCACACTCTATTGGAAAGCTCCGGTTCTCTGCTCTCAGAAACCGTCGTAATCTTTTCGATCGCACCACTGGTTCAGGAGTTACGGCACTGAGAAGGTCAGATTACAAACATGTGACACACCAGGGAATCTTCAGTGATTGGACGGTCGAATTGTCAGTAATCCTACGGAGTTATTGTAATGGACCATATAGAGGCGCAAAGCTCCGGTTTCTCTGGTTTCAGACGTTTTTTAAAGTTTCTGAATATCATTAACAGTCATGGAGAAATTGTTATGTAAAGTAGGCATGTCGAATCCTGTCGGGCGCCAACATCGTCGGTGTAAGAGCGATAATATAGGCTTTTTTATTACATACATACATACATATATATATGTATATATATTTTTTTTTATTATTTATTATTTTTTTTTTTTCCAAAGGTCCTCAACGCCCACCAACACCCCCCTGTCAAAAGAATTGTTTCCAACGCCCCCCGACATTCTTTGAATGGCCCCTTGGGGGCGGTACCGCTCCTGTTGAGAAACTCTAGAACAGGGGTCGACTTATTGACTCCAATAATGTAACAATATGTTAAATTATTATTATTATTTTAAAAATGTTAATTACTTATCAAACAGACCTAACAATTCAGCTACCAATGAATGAGCAGTAGCTGAAGTGATACCTCTTCTCTGAATAGACAAGCTAAGCTGTCAGTGTGCTGCTGTTAGCCAGTGAAAATAGAGGGGAGTGGCAACTCTTCGCTTTGTTACACAATCTATGTCAGTGCGCTGCTGTAGCCTGGAAAGTTTCCCTGCCTTTGCCAGACATACGTTCATATTCCACACAAAAACAGCATTTCATTGAAATTATGTCAAATTCCGCAATATTCTGCGTTAAAAATAGATTCCGTTTTATTTGAAGTTTAAATCACGTTTAAATCATGTTATAAAAATAGCAGCACAACTTGGTGGGCGTTATCCTGGTAATTTGTCTTCGTGAGAAATACAAAGTGTGGCGTGTCAACGGGTTGAAATGCGTGTGTCTTACGCCCAATGCGTGAGACTTGACAGCCCTGAAAAGTTAAATAACGGTATGACCCAAAATACACGGTGAATGGCTTTCCATTCTTAGCAATGTAATGAGCAGTGCGATAACTAGCTTCAGTGGCGTGATTTTTAGTAGTGGCAAAGTCTTTGAAGGTGCTGGTTCGTTTCCCATACCTGGACACAGCACGTTTAATCAACTCTGCTTTATCTGCTTGGTCTTTGAAAGCCGTCTCGTGCTTCGTCTCAAAATGTCGCTTAACACTTGACGTTCGGCACACAACATTCTCAAAACATAAAGTGCAAACGGCACGGTCCTTCTGAGACACAAAACCAAACTCCTCTGTCCAAGAGGGCTGGAATGCCCTAACTTCAGCTTTTTTAGCAGGCAGTGTTGCCATCAGCAAGCTAATGTTACGCTTACCACACCTGAAGCATGGGTCTCTGTGGTAAATGTGGGCAGGGCAGCAGGGCAGCAGGGCAGCAGGACAGTGGCTGCACCTGCAAGCTGCGGTGTGTGGGCGGGAGTTGGTGCTGTCTCTCAATCTCACGCTGTCACTTGTGAGCTGGTAGGCTACCATTCTTGACGGGTGATTTTAAATGATAGGCCTGCTGAGAGGGCCTTTGCCAGTGTGCCAATGATTATGCTGCGGCGTGCCAACTGTGTCACGCGTGCCTGAGGTTGCCGACCCCTGCCCTAGAATAAATGAATGAATGAATGAATAAATAATTAAGTTGATGTTTTCTCCTGAAGGTGACGCTAGAGGAAAAAAATAAATAAAAGAGTATATATGCCTACATACAGTGGTGTGAAAAAGTGTTTGCCCCCTCCCTGATTTCTTATTTTTTTGCACATTTGTCAATCTTAAATGTTTCAGATCACCAAACAAATTTTAATATTAGACAAAGATAACCAGAGTAAATATAAAATACAGTTTTTAAATGATGATTTCATTTATTAAGGGAAAAAAGCCACCCAAACCTACCTGGCCCTATGTGAAAAAGTAATTGCCCCCCTAAACCTAATAACTGGTTGTGCCACTCTTGGTGGCAACAACTGCAATCAAGCGTTTGCGATAACTGGCAATGAGTCTTTTACATCGCTGTGGAGGAAGTTTGGCCCACTCTTCTTTACAGAAATGTTTTAATTCAGCCAAATTGGAGGGTTTTCGAGCATGAAAGGCCTGTTTAAAGTCATGCCACAGCATCTCAATTGGATTTAAGTCTGGACTTTGACTAGGCCACTCCAAAACCTTCATTTTGGGTTTTTTAAGTCATTCAGAGGTGGACTTGCTGGTGTGTTTTGGATCATTGTCCTGCTGCGTAACCCAAATGCGCTTGAGTTTGAGGTCATGAACTGATGGCCGAACATTGTCCTTCAGGATTTTCTGGTAGAGAGCAGAATTCATGGTTCCATCAATTATGGTAAGTCGTCCAGGTCCCGAAGCAGCAAAGCAGCCCCAGACTATCACACTACCACCACCATGTTTGACTGTTGGTATGATGTTATTTTTATGAAATGCTATGTTAGTTTTATGTCGGATGTAACAGGACGCACACCTTCCAAAAAGTTCAACTTTTGTCTCGTCAGTCCACAGAATATTTTCCCAAAAGTCTTGGGGATCATCAAGATGTTTTTGGCAAATGTGAGATGAGCCTTTGTGTTCTTTTTGGTCAGCAGTGGTTTTCACCTTGGAACTCTCCCATGGACGCCATTTTTGCCCAGTCTCATTCTTATTGTTGAATCATGGACACTGACCTCCACTGAGGCAAGTGAGGCCTGCAATTCTTTAGATGTTGTTCTGGCTTCTTTTGTGACCTCTTGGATGAGTCGTCGATGCACTCTTGGAGTATTTTTGGTAGGCCAGCCACTCTTGGGAAGGTTCACCACTGTTCCAAGTTTTCTCTATTTGTGGATAATGGCTCTCACTGTGGTTCACTGGAGTCAAAAAGCCTTAGAAGTGGCTTTGTAACCCTTTCCAGACTGATAGATGTCAATTACTTTGTTTCTCATCTGTTCTTGAATTTCTTTAGATCGCAGCATGATGTGTTGCTTTTTGAGATCTTTTATCCTACTTCCCTTTGTCAGACAGGTTCTACACTATATTACCAAAAGTATTCGCTCACCTGCCTTTACTCATACTATGAACTGAAGTGCCATCCCATTCCTAACCCATAGAGTTCAATATGATGTCGGTCCATCTTTTGCAGCTATTACAGCTTCAACTCTTCTGGGAAGACTGTCCACAAGGTTGAGGAGAGTGTTTATAGGAATTTTTGACCATTCTTCCAAAAGCGCATTGGTGAGGTCACACACTGATGTTGGTCGAGAAGGCCTGGCTCTCAGTCTCCGCTCTAATTCATCCCAAAGGTGTTCTATCGGGTTCAGGTCAGGACTCTGTGCAGGCCAGTCAAGTTCATCCACACCAGACTCTGTCATCCATGTCTTTATGGACCTGTTCCCACAAGGTTGGGATCATGGAATTGTCCAAAATGTTTTGGTATCCTGAAGCATTCAAAGTTCCTTTCACTGGAACTAAGGGGCCAAGCCCAGCTCCTGAAAAACAACCCCACACCATAATTCCTCCTCCACCAAATTTCACAGTCGGCACAATGCAGTCTGAAATGTACCGTTCTCCTGGCAACCTCCAAACCCAGACTCGTCCATCAGATTGCCAGATGGAAAAGCGTGATTCATCACTCCAGAGAACGCGTCTCCACTGCTCTAGAGGCCAGTGGCGGCGTGCTTTACACCATTGCATCCGACGCTTTGCATTGCACTTGGTGATGTGTGGCTTGGCTGCAGCTGCTCGGCCATGGAAACCCATTCCATGAAGCTCTCTGCGTACTGTACTTGGGCTAATCTGAAGGTCACATGAAGTTTGTAGCTCTGTAGCAATTGACTGTGCAGAAAGTCAGCGACCTCTTTGCACTATGCGCTTCAGCATCCGCTGACCCCTCTCCGTCACTTTACGTGGCCTACCACTTCGTGGCTGAGTTGCTGTTGTTCCCAAACGCTTCCATTTTGTTATAATAGAGCTGACAGTTGACTGTGGAATATTTAGGAGCGAGGAAATTTCACGACTGGATTTGTTGCACAGGTGGCATCCTATGACAGTTCCACGCTGGAATTCACTGAGCTCCTGAGAGCGGCCCATTCTTTCACAAATGTCTTGTTTCACAGTCTGCATGCCTGAGTGCTTGATTTTATACACCTGTGGCCAGGCCAAGTGATTAGGACACCTGATTCTCATCATTTGAATGGGTGAGCGAATACTTTTGGTAATATAGTGTATTTAAGTCATTTCTTGATTCAACAGGTCTGGCAGTAATCAGGCCTTGGTGTGGCTTGTGAAATTGAATTCAGTTCTCCAAAAAAATGTGGTAAATCACAGTTAATTCATGATTTAACAAGGGGGGCAATTACTTTTTCACACAGGGCCAGGTAGGTTTTGATAGCCTTTTTCCCTTAATAAATAAAATCATCGTTTAAAAACTGTATTTTATATTTACTTGGGTTATCTTTGTCTAATATCAAAATTTGTTTGATGATCTGAAACATTTAAGTGTGACAAACATGCAAAAAAATAAGAAATCAGGGAGGGGGCAAACACTTTTTCACACCACTGTATGTAAAGAAGGCTATTTATTTGCATCTTGTGATAAAAAGAAAAACAGTCAATTAATAATGAACAACAATAGTATGTGGGAAGCCAAGAGGGCTTGTGCTGAACAGTTAGCCTACTTTACGTTAGGCAGGGCTCGGCTCGAAGTCATGCAAAGAAACAGTCCAATTTTTTCGTTTTTTTTTTTTTTTTGGCTTCTGGGCTTCAAGTCTTACCCCGAACTCTGAGTTGATCTACTCTGAGATAGGAAACTCTGAGTTTTCGGTTCAAGAACAGCTGATTTGAGTCAGTTCGATCAACTCGGATAGTTTCACCTGGAGTTAAGCGCGTGCACCACAGCTGTAAAAAGACAGCGTCAATGGAGGCCCGATTTGACGAGTCACCATGGCAACGGGGAAGTGTCGGGCTGCGTTTTTCACCCCAGCTGAATTGGAAATCTTAATGCATTCATACAGAGAGTTTGAACATGTTTTTTAAAGAAAGCGCAACACTGCTGCAGCTGCAAAGGAGAGGGAGACAGCGAGGGAGAACACTGCTGCTCGGGTCAATGCGTAAGTTTAAATGTAGTCCAGTGCAATCACAATAACATTACAGGGGAAAACTACTTAAATGATAGCCTATTAATTTATTTCATTTCGGAGCAATCCCACGGGGGAGAAGCGCACTTGGCAGCAGCTTAAGATGAAATATAAAAACATTGTTCAAACAGGTAAGACCTCAGCATAAACATCTATGCGCGGCCTTATAACCATCTCCCGACGAATATTTAATTCTCTGCGCAGTAACACTGCACCTTCATCCACGGGATCGCTGTCAAAAGGACATGCCATGTTCGTGAAAAAAGGTCACCACCTAACTACTAATGGACTTCTAATAAAGGCCTACTGTTTTTTTTTTTTTTTTTTTTTTAATAACAGACGGCAGAACTAATACGCCATGCCAAAACTCGCCTGCTGACTGAATGAATGAGGAAGTTAAATACCGTGTGTGGCTGAAAGAGGGCGGACACAGAGAGAAACTCGAGGTTTCATGAGAAAAACCTGGTCCCGACCAGGTTAGTTTCATGGAGTCTGTTACTGCGGTAACTGACCGAGAGCTTCAGTTACCTCCCTCTGTGAAACAGGCTGGAGTTCCCCCTCTTTCTCTGCCTTGAGTTACCTCCTTTTGTGAAACGGAAAACTCAGAGTTTCCCTCATTTCAGGGTGAACAGACTCAGAGTTTTCACTAAACCTGCTTTGTGAAACGAACCCCTGGTCCGTGGTCCTGTGCGGCCAAGATCGGACGTCAGTGGTGACATGAGGCTTGGGAGAATCTCGATCAACTCAATTTGACATAATTTGGATGGGTAAATTATTCACAAAAATGAATTGTTAATGGAAAATAAATTAAGTCTAAATAATAAATCATTTTTTAAAATTATTATTATTATTTTCCATTTACAATTTCACGGACCACCTGCAATACCGCCACGGACCACCAGAGGGCCGCGGACCACCAGTTGACAATCCCTGATCTGAGCATTCAGGAGTTTCTCGCTGCAGTCTACATCTTCCACTGCTACAACAACAGGGAAGTGAAGACTCTAAAGACATTTCTGGGAAAAGACTGGGGAACACATCACAGTGAAGGATCCCTGGATGTCTTCCTGAAGACAGTCATGTCTAAAGCCCTGAAAAGTAAAAATGGCCACCTGGACCTCTTTGTCCGCTTTGTCCGCTTCTTTGTCCACTGTTTGATGGAGATGAACGACCTCTCAGTACATCAGGACATCCAAGAGTTCCTGAAGTCAGAGAACAGATCAGAGAAGGAACTCTCTGAGATCTCTGAGACTTAATTTTTCAGGTGGCTGTGTTTATGATTTAATCACAACAACCAGATGTATTTTCAGGTAGATAAAACCACAGTGCAGACAGCATTTCATTTAAAAATTTTCACTTAATACAATACTATACAATTCAGATTTCATCTGTAATTACAGACTGTCTGGCTGTGGACTCTCGGTGACTCACTGTGAAGTTGTGGCCTTATGTGAATTTGTTGTGACAGCTAAACTCCACACTGACAGACAGAATGATAGAATGAATGAATGAATTGAAATGGTTTTAGAGTAAAGGTCATGGTTTTCTTAAAGTCAGCACATGAAAGGAATGATCAGCATGATTATGTCCAGGTCAAAGGCCCTGTTTCCTCCTGGCATCAACATCCGTTCTGCGTGATCCGGTCCCAGGTGGACAGGACTGAGACAGGTGTAAACACCACAGAATGTGTCCTCAATGCGTCTTGACATCTGATCTCTCAGACCACGCTCGGAGGCCTGGGACGCTTTTGTCCACATTGCATTAGAGGTGTAAACAGACATGTGACCGAGGACGGACTGAAGGACCGCCCACTCACCTAACCTCTGACCCCACCCCAACACCCCAGGAACCTCGGCACCCCCACACCCCCAGCCAGACTTTCCCAGTAGAATAAATCTGGGTTCATCATTACAAACACACTGTGCAGTCAAGCTTTGTTCAAACTTGCAGAACTTTATTTGAAATTCTAGTCAAGATCTCAGTGTTTCTGAAGATACTAAACATGTCCTGCTGCGTTATGGGGAAATGTGTAGAAAATGTAATGTAATGTTCAGCACATCATTTGAATATTTCAGTTCAGAATATGTGAATGCTGCCATTGTCATGTTATACAAAAAATACTGTAAATGTTCACTGTAAATAAACCTGAACCTGAATATATAATCTGAAGTCTCATCAGATTATATAATCCTGCATGGGTTCAAACTGGATTTCTAAACACCTTTGTGTCCAATATTATTTTATAGCAACATGATTTCTTCTTTCTTCAGACTGAGTCACTGCAGCCTGTCAGGGAGCAGCTGTGCTTCTCTGGCCTGGGCTCTGAAGTCCAACCCCCATCTGACAGAGCTGGACCTGAGTGAGAACCAGCTGCAGGATTCAGGAGTGGAGCTGCTGTCTCCTGGACTGGAGAGTTCAAACTGCAGACTGAAGACTCTGAGGTCAGACTGCATTTCATTAGCTCTGTGTTTACATGAAATATGAAATAAATATTATTTTAAAGTTGTACTATTTTTGCAGAGATCTGTGTAAGTCTGATATTATTCTATGATTTCAAGGTTCTTTTATTAGTTTTTAAGTGTCTTAACATTAACATTAACATTGGACCTTCTTATCTGTCTGACCTGCTTTTACGCGCACCCTGGTACCGGTCTTTTAGCTGTTCCCAACGTTAGAACGAAAACTCATGGTGAAGCTTCATTTTATTATTCTGCCCCACGTCTGTGGAACAGCCTGCCGGAGAACCTCAGGGCTGCTGAGACTGTTGGCTCAAGACCCACCTTTTTAATCTGGCTTTTATCTGATTCTATTTCCACTCTTTTATGCTGCTTCTATTGTTTTTATTGTCTTTAGTTGCTTGTGAAATAATTTCTTTTTACTTTTTAATACATATTTATGTTGCCTGTATTGTTTTATTGTTTTTTTATTTATTAATACTCATTTATGTTGTTATATTGTTTTTTTTTTTTTTTTTTTTTTTTTTTTTTTATTAATCCTTTTAGTATTGATCGTATTTTACTCTGTTATCTTTTAGTTTTTAGCTCCAGTGTTTTCCTCATGGGGGCCCCCCACACCGGGAGCTGTGTCTGGCCTGCCTGCGGGGTTGCCGTCCTGGGGGTTGTCCTGGCCTGGATGGTTGGGGGTCCTGTTCCAGGGCCTTAGGGCCATGGTGTGGGCTCCTGTCTGTCTGGATCGGGGTGGTCTCTGCGGTGGTGCCCCCTGTAGTCGTGGGCTGGGACGCCTCCCGGTGTGGATGGCTCCCAAAGAATGAATGGTGTTTCCTCAACTGGTCCCTCAGTGCTCAGCCATATCTTTATTCTATCTTTTGGTTGGGGTGGGCTGGAGTGTGATGGGGTGCATGCATGTGTTAAATATGTTGTGTTTGTGTGTGTGCGTGTGTGAGTGCATATGAGGGGATGGGGGATTGGGGGTGTATGTCTTTTAATGTAAAGCACTTTGTGTTGCATTTATTTTATGTATGAAAGGTGCTATATAAATAAAGTTTGATTTGATTTGATCCACAGTGATTACCTTAATGGTAAAGGCCATTAATTTACAGTAGCACAAAAAATTTATTGATGATGACATGGACATTTTGAGCTGTAGATTTTACATTTTCAAAAAGGAAAAACCCTACGCTCAGTAATTTAGTCTTCAGTCTCCTCTTGGTCGTTCAGGTTGCCATGTATTTTAACGAGAGCTGCTTGTTCCTTGTTGCATCGTGTCTTTGAACCTGGCACTGCGCTGGGCTCAGGAGTTTGGAGTTCATTCATCTTCTAAACCGCTTATCCTCACTAGGGTCGCGGGGAGTGCTGGAGCCTATCCCAGCGCTCATAGGGCGAAGGCAGTGAAACACCCTGGACAGGTCGCCAGTCCATCACAGGGCAGACAGACAAACACTGACATCCACACACACACAATCATACCTAGGGGCAATTTAGCTTCTCCAATTCACCTAACCTGCATGTCTTTGGACGGTGGGAGGAAACTGGAGTGCCCGGAGGAAACCCACGCAGACACGGGGAGAACATGCAAACTCCACACAGAAAGGACCTTGGGTGAGAATCAAACCCAGGACCTTCTTATTGTGAGGCGACAGTGCTAACCACTGCACTGTGCTGGGCTCAGGAGTTTGGAGTTGAGTCTGCTAATTAAATTTAAAATCTCCACAGCTCTCAGATTATGAGGGGTTCAAGCAGGATTCCTATCAAGTTCAGATTTATTTTAGAGCTATGAGCTTTATTTTTTTATTTCAGATTGAGTTTGTCTGTCTTTGATTTTTAAACACCTTTGTGTCCAATAGTATTTTATAGCAACATGATTTCTTCTTTCTTCAGACTGAGACACTGCAGCCTGTCAGAGAGCAGCTGTGCTTTTCTGGCCTGGGCTCTGAAGTCCAACCCCCATCTGACAGAGCTGGACCTGAGTGAGAACAAGCTGCAGGATTCAGGAGTGGAGCTGCTGTCTCCTGGACTGGAGAGTTCAAACTGCAGACTGAAGACTCTGAGGTCAGACTGCATTTCATTAGTTCTGTGTTTACATGAAATATTAAATGAATATTATTTTAATATTGTACTATTGTTGTAGAGATCTGTGTAAGTTCAATATATTTTGATGCACAATGATTACCTTAATGGCAAAGCCTATAATTTACACTAGTTCAAAAAGCTTTTTGATGATGACATGGACATGATGAGCTGTAGATTTTTCATTTTAAAAAGGAAAAACCCTACGCTCAGTAATTTAGTCTTCAGTCTCCTCTTGTTTGTTCAGGTTGCCATGTAAAGTAAAGATAATATAAGAACATTGAAATCAAGACACATAACATCATATAACCCTGAGACATAATCACCAGCCTGAACACAGAAACAGAAAAGACAAATAAAAAACAAACAAACATATATGTAGTACATCTATACCATCATATATGGATAAATGAAAAATAAAATTGGAAATAAAAATAAAATAAATTAAAATAAATAGGACAGTGGTGCCTAAAGGGCTTTAAAGTTTACAGTATTATTCAGTGACAGGTAATCTAACAGTGTGCATCACAGGTATTCACATTTACAAGTTACAGATATGAGAAGAGTTCATCCACAGTGACAGACTGTCTGCATACACCAAACTTTCTTTAAATTCCACTATAGAGCCATTTTTATTTCTGTATTTATTTATTTTATAACCTTATTTAGTTATTTTTTCTGAGAATGGCCTGTATTCTGCCTTTGTAAATGAACTCCCCATGCTCATCAGTTGGAAGTGTCTAGTATATACTGTCAACCTTGTTTGTAGTTCCCTTGACATTTTTTTCCCATTTCTAAGACTTTTTCCACCATTCTGCTTCAGTGAAAGATCCATATCAATCTGTTTTCCATATCAGAGACAGAGGGAGAAAGATGGTGCTGTTGTGTGTGGCTGGCCGTCTGCCTCTGTTACCTCTGCTGTGTATTGTCCTGCTCCTATTGCTCTGCTGTCATAAAGTGTCATCACTGCTAGTGTATGATGGCCTGAGTCTTTTAAAAATCCGCGATTCTGTGGAAAAACTGAGCCGCCTGTACTGGCATCTATACCCTCTTACCTATGGTGTCCACCTGTTGTGTCGGTACGCAACAGCCACCGCAGAAGACGAGGAACGAGAGGTGGAGTAATATGCCGGCTGAGAGCTCACCTGGCTTCGTCCTCCACGTACAGCCCTCGTTGTCCGTCGATTGATCTCTCCAGGGAGTGCTCCGGCTATGACATCCGAGGCATCACGGATTACTCTTACTGATCGCTGCTGCCGGCTGTACTGGAGGCCGGGTACCCACTCCCCTGTCGCCGGCTCGTGAGGATCCGAAGATGGAGCTGCATACTGGAGAATCTCCGCCCAGTTAATCGGGCTCCCCAACAGACGGATCGGTGTCTGGTTCACATGGCTCTGATCAACATCAGGTCCGCTGTGAATAAGTGATGACGCACCGTTTGCATGTTAAGCACTTGCGGCTCCGGTGTTGTTTCCGATATCTCCTCAGGCTCGTCTTCCCTGACTCGTTCCAATGAGTTTAAAACAAATAAGGCTTCATGCGGTAAACATAAAGTTGGATATGTCAATCCTTTTAATACTTGACGAATAATAAACATAACGGTGAAACAAAACTCAAAATCCAACCACCGCCAGCCTGCGGTCAAAAAATAATATGCCCCCTGTGCGCCACACCTGGGCCAATTAGTGGGCACCTTAAATCCCCTTGTAAATTTTCCCCACAGCGCCACGCAGGCAACCCTTACAATGGCTCCAACACAACCGGCCCCTAATTGTATGTGGCTGTATAAGACATAACAATTATCATAACATAATCATGGAGCCATAAATCAAAATGAAACAATTTTCAGAAAGATGTAATTACCATGTAACAGCCCTTTTTTTTTCTTTCTTTTTTTTAACTCTGATCATGGCAAATTTTCATCACAATTCATCATTTTCTGCCAACAAACACAGTTTTGTCACAGGTCTTTCAACGATACTTGTTTTTGTTTGAATTTGAACAGATCTGATTACACCAAGTTTGTCAGGGAAAGTCTGGATTATCCTTCCAATTAACCAGGAATTTCGTGGAGCAGTGGAATCTGCAGTCAAAACGATATCTCCTTAAGCAAGATTGCGTTTAGCTTCATTCCACTTTTGCCTTTCCTGTAGCGTTGCAAGATATTCTTTGGACCATCTTATCCAGAATAAATATGAAATGTATTGTGCTTGTTTCCATCTTCTTCTTGCATACTGGTCCTTGTGATCAAACAGTCCTGGAGGAAGAACTGGTTTCCTTTTCAGTGTGAGAAGATGGTTTGGTGTCAAAGGTTCCAGGTCATTTGGGTCCTCTGAAACTTTAGTAATAGGACGGTCATTCAATATTGCTTCAGCTTCACACAAAACAGTGACCAAGACTTCATCAGTTAAGGTTTGTTGATGTAAAACAGATGTTAGCACCTTTCTAATCAGCCTGATCGTGCTTTCCCAAGCACCACCGTGATGTGAAGCAGTTGGTGGGTTGAAACTCCACTTTCAGTCATCATGCAACAAAGCTTTCTCAATTGTCCCATTGTTTAGCTCTGCAACTGCTCTTTTTAGCTCCTTCTCAGCTCCCGTGAAGTTTGTGCCATTGTCTGAACGGAAATGTGATACGGGTCCTCTCCGGCACATGAATCTACGAATGGCACTGCTGCACGAGTCCGTATCCAGCGAATGAGCCACTTCTAAATGGACTGCTTGGCTTGCCATACATGTAAAGACAACTCCATAACGTTTCACATAGGAACGTCCTTGCTTCACTTCAAAGGGGCCAAAATAATCTACCCCCACATTGGAAAATGGAGGTAAATCTGGAGTAGTTATTTCTTTAGGAAGGTCTGCCATCTTTTGATCACACAACTTCCCTTTGTGCCGCCTGCAAAATGTACAACTTGACAGAATTTTCCTTGCAGCTGCATTTGCCTGAGTGATCCAGTACTTTTCTCTTAGCTTGGAGAGGATGTAGTTTCTCCCACTGTGTCCAATTTGTTCATGAATGTGCTTGAGAATTAACATGGAGATATGTTGATCCTTGGACAGAATAACTGGGTGTTTGCTCTGTTCTGGCATAGCAGTCCGGGACAGCCTTCCACCCACCCTTAGCAATCCATCCTCTAGAGAAGGGCTCAGCTTATAGATTGGACTGCTCCTTTTCACCGGTTTTCCAGATGTCAGTGCATAGATCTCACTGTTAAATCTTTCCTTTTGGCAGAACTGAATAATGGCATTTTCCGCCATTGACAGGTCATCAGGTGATAAACTCTGTTCCACTGACTTTCTGGCTTTCAGCATCTCCATATTAATGTAATGGATATCCGCAGAGGCATCTGACAGAAATTGCTTTCTTTTACGACTCAGCTGCCATAGAGCCTTCTTTAGTTTCAATATCCATGCAACTGCAGTTTTCAGTCTCTTCCAATCAGAGAAATAAGTGATCAGCTGATAGGTTGCATTGCTGTTCTGTACACTTATTGCATTCGCAGAGATCTCCCTCTTGATCTCTGGGTCACCTTCGTCGATAGCGGACTCTACTTCACATGGTATCCATGTTTCCTCCGCTTTCCACAAGAATTCTGGACCTGTTAACCATGATTTGCTGCTCAGAAGCTTGTGCACCGTCAGTCCTCTGGACGCGCTGTCTGCAGGATTCTGTGATGTGTGTATATATCGCCTATGTGCTGGGCCAGATGCTCCTCGAATGACAGATATCCTGTTAGCCACGAATGTACGGAATCTTTTGTTCTCGTTGTTGATGTATTTCAAGACTGTGCTACTGTCTGTCCAGAAGCAGGATTCATCCAGTTGAAGCTGTAATTCTGCTTTTGTCATCTTGTCCATCCGAACAGCCAAAACAGCAGCAGTAAGCTCCAGATGAGGGATGGTTATTGGTTTAAGTGGTGCTACTCTGGCTTTTCCAAGAAGGAATGAAACATGTACATCACCTAGTTCATTTTGTAACCTCAGGTTGGTTACTGTGCCATACTCTCCTTCACTGGCGTCAGCAAAGTGGTGCAAAGTTATGTGGTTTCAGGCACCTGCTTATTTGAAACCCTGAAAACTCTTTCAAGTCAGCTAGCCAACTGATCCATTGTTGGTGCAAAACTTGAGGAATCTCCTCATCCCAGCCACAGTTCCTTCGACACAACTCCTGTAAAATCTGCTTCGCTGGAAGAGTAACTGCTGCAAGGTATCCTAGAGGATCATACACTGAACTTACAACTGATAAAATTCCCCGTCTAGTATGTGCACGTTCCTTGCAATCCGAAGTTTAAAGTGTCACTCTCCATACACCATTGGAGTCCCAAGGCCCTTTCCACAGGTAGTTGGTCTCTGTCCAAATCAAGTTCACTCAGATTTTTAGAGTGTTCCTCTTCAGGGATTGCTTGCAGGACATCATGACTCTTGCTGATCCACTGTGTAAGATGAAAGCCTCCTTTCTGGCAAAGGTCACTGAGGTCATTAGCAATCTGTACTGCTTCCTGCACAGACGCTGAGCTTTTCAGGCAGTCATCCACATAGAAGTTCTTATACACAGTGTCAGTTACCTCACCAGGAAAAGTGCATTGGTGGTTGTCTGCAGTCCTTCTCAAAGCTGTCGTGGCAGAAAAGTGGCAGTACAACGAGGAATCAGATGGACGAGACACAGGTATCAGATGGGGAGCTTTCTTTATTCACAGCGGCCCTACTAACAGCACAGGACATAGACAATTCTTCTCCCTAATTACAGATCGTGCCATCCCTTTTTATACCCTGGGTGCGAGTTGTTTTCGTCTTGTTTTGGTCGCACTCTCATAACCTTTTGGCAAGCACAACTTCCCAATATGTGTGAGAACCCTCTTCAATCTTGTTTATCTTGGACTCCCACCCATGGTCTCTGGTTACTTAATACCATAAGTGTGTGTGTGGTGTGCCTGTCCTTTTCCCAGAAACCGCCAGATGTTTCCCGCTCATGTTTTCAGCCTATACTTGTCCGGTTCGGCGCCAGTGCCGGTCATGATGACCTGGCAACACATACTTCCTGCCGCCAGAACAGAACATGATTTGACCTGTGTATTTGACCCTATCATTCTTCTACAAAGCATAGCATGCACAGCTGGGAGACGACACTGCTCCAAATAGGTGTATTCTGCCACTTCCTTAGTCAGATCTCCATTGGGCCACCATAGGAATCGAAGAAAGTCCTTGTCTTCTTCTGCCACTGTGACTTGATAGAACATGGACTTGTCTGAACCTTAACAGCACTCCAATTAAGGAACTTGTAAGGTTTGGGCCTTGCAAAAGTTGATCATTTAATGATGTTCCTTTGAACTTGGCTCCGCAATCAAAAACGACCTGTAGCTTGCCTTTGCGTGGGTGGTAAACTCCATGATGAGGTATGTAAAATACATTGTCTTCATCACAGCGCAACTCATCCTGTGGAACCATTTCAGCATACCCACTGTTAATGACATCATCAAGAAATTTTGTGTATTCTTGGAATTTCTCATTCCTTTCCATTTTTCTTGTTAATCCAGTGAGACGTTGTAGAGCAACACAACGATTGTTTGGCATAGACACCTCTTTGGTTTTGAATGGCAGTTTTAAACTGTAATGTCCCTCTTGCAGTTTCACAGACTGCTCCATAATTTCAATGAATCTGGCCTCTTCCCTTGACATTTCCTCTTTGTCCTCAGCAACCTTCTCATTGAAATCATGTTCATACTGCTTCTCCAATAGCAGCTCCAGAGACTCAACAGACACTCTGTGTACAGAGACAGAATGACAGCCATCATTATTGCCTTTCCAGTCTCCAGATGAGCCACTGACAACCCACCCCAGTAGGGTTTTAATGGCAAAGGGTCCGTTTCAATCTAGGTTTCATTGCAGACACATTTCGTTTGCTGTGAATTCCTCTTTCAGTTGCCTGAATATCTCCCAAAACTGGATCAGACAAAAAGTTTGACTTGATGTTCCACAAAGCGTACAACGTCATTGAAATTTGGTGCATGATTTAGATTTTCTCTGATATCACATGCGATGCCTTGGAATCGTTCTCTTAGTTTAAATGGAAGTTTCGACATGATGACCTTGATATTAGCAGACATATCAAGCTCTCTCATGCCCTGCAAATCAGCCATGGCGTTGTTGCATTCACGCAGGAACAAAGCATAATCCTGAAGCAATGGAACATTTTCAGCTTTAACAACAGGCCAGTTGTGAACATTTTCCATATAAGCTGCTGTGACTTTTGTTTCATTGCCAAAATGTTCTTGTAAGAGGGTTTTAGCCATTTCAAAACCTCTCTCTGCACTCATGTGGAAGCAACTTTGGACAAGGTCTCGTGGGCGCCCTCTGGTGTACCTTTCGAGATGATACATGCAGTCTCCTTTAGATGCACTTTTATCTTCCACACAGTGTTTAAACGCTTGCATGAAAAGTTTGAATTTTAAAGGATCTCCTTCAAAAACAGGTATCTCTCTTGGTGGAAGTTGACTTGCTCTATGTTGTTATATAAGCAATTGAGATATTTAATTTTGCCTCTGAAGAATCTGGAGTGTGGCATTATCATGAACTGCATGTGCAACACTTTCAGTTATTTGCCTCCCAGTGACAGGCAAAGTTTCATTTTGTACTGATGTGTTGGACTCCTGTTGTCCTGCATTAGGAACTTCTCTCCTTGTGGCAGGTAAGTGTTCATTTTCCAGAGGTGTGATGGATGCATGCTTTACATCAGGAAGCTTGATCATGTCCTTTGACTTTGATTTTTCAAAATAAGATTCCATTCCATCATCCTGTTATGAAAATGCTTGCAGAACTGCTAGTTCCGCTTCTGAAGCTTCAATTTCCGTTTCAATCTCCATATGCTCCATCTGTTTGCGCAGCGATTCCGCCTCCTTCTTCAGTGCATGTTTCTTTTTCAGTGCTGCTGCATGCGCCAGGAGAGCAGCTTTCTTGGCTTCAGCTTTAGCCTGTGCAATCTCAATGGATAATTTGCTTGACCTTGTACTGCTGCGACTTTTATTGGAGATATTTGATCCCACATTTGACACACTCTGGTTTTTTGCAGATATTCTCCCAAAAAGTGATAAGCTCCTGATTTGCGGTGATTTTAATGTTCATGTTTGCTGTCCATCTGACCAACTCGCCACTGACTTCAAACGTCTGTTGGCAACTTTTGATTTAATACAATCTGTGGATAAACCAACGCACCATCTTGGGCACACCTTGGACCTTGTTATTTCACTCAGGCTCTCAGTTTCCCTCAAAGAGATTTCTGAGACTGCAATCTCAGATCATTTCCCGATTATTTTTGAACTGGCAGCACCCCAGTCAGTGAGCAAACCTCTTGTTCCATCTCGTCAGCGGCACATCATCACTTCCTCCACGGCTGATGAGTTTACTGCTGCTTTCAAGGACTCACAGTTATTTGCCTTGAATGGCTTGGTTTCCCCTCTTTGTCCTGACAAGTTTCTTTCCTCCTTCCACTCCACTTGCGCTGGGATTCTGGACTCTATTGCCCCCTATAGACAAAAATCTGATAAGCCAAGAACAGATCCCTGGTTGAACAACACCACCCGCGCCATCAGGCAATGTTGCAGGCAGGCCGAACGTAGATGGAAGAAGGACAAACTGCATGTGTTTCTGGAAATGTTAAGGAATTTCCTTGCTGACTATCAGAGGGCCGTACAGCAAGCAAAATCTCAGTACCTCTCTAATATTATTTCTAGCGGCACTCATTGTCCCAGGGTGTTATTCAATACTATTAATGCTGTTGTTAACCCATGCATCTCTGCTGTGACTGATGTCTCAACCGCCACTTGTGAGAAGTTTCTTCATTATTTTGTTGACAAAGTGGACTCTGTCAGACAAGACACCAGTAAAAGTTTTAACATGAGTTTTAATAAGGATTTGCTTGTTGCCCCAACTCACTCTGCTGTACTTGACCAGTTTGAGTTGGTTTCTCTCTCCTCTAAAGTGATGTAGTGAAATCCTTAAAACCTACAAATTGCCCATTGGATATTGTCCCTCCCATAGTGCTGAAATCATTTTTTTAATACCGTGGGGCCTAGTCTACTGGTTCTTATTAACACCTACCTTAGGTTAGGAACTGTCACAGCTGCCTTTCAACATGCCGTGGTCAGGCCCCTTCTTAAAAAGCCTTGATCCCTCAGTTTTATCAAATTTTAGACATGTTTCTCATTTGCCCTTTCTTTCTAAGGTCCTAGAAAAAGTTGTTTTTAAACAATTACAGTCCTTTCTGGAAAACAACACTGTTCTTGAAAAGTTTTATTCTGGGTTCAGCTCTGGACACAGCACTGAGTCTTCACTGTTAAAGGTGCACAACGATTGCACTGTCTGTGGATGCCAAATGCCCTGTTGTCCTAGTACTGCTTGACCTCACGGCAGCCTTCGACACGGTGGACCATTCAGTCCTCCTGTCACGCTTGAGTAATTATGTTGGTATCCACGACACTGCTCTGAAGTGCTTTATATCATATTTATCCAGTAGAACCTACTCTGTTATGGTTGGTGACTTGTCCTCTTCCAGTACTCCTCTCTCCTGTGGGGTCCCACAGGGCTCTATTCTCGGCCCTATTCTCTTTTCCTTATACATGTTGCCACTTGGGTCAGTTATAGCTAGGCACAACCTTTCTTTTCATTGTTGGATTAAGTTCACCATGTCTTCTCTTACTAAGATCATCTATAGGTTTTCTTTTTTAACAGTCATATGATTTGTGTTATTTACCTGGCATGTTTCGGCGTTTGACATCCGCCTTCATCAGAGTGTCAAGAACACAGAGGAGTGGTAACACTGCTGTACGTCAGGGGACTCACAGAACACATCCAAAGAATTATGAAAAAACACAATATTAACACTTCTGTCAAACCACACATAACACTTCGTCAGATCCTGGTTCATCCTAAGGACAAAATACATCCAGAAAACAAATGCAACACCATATACGAGATTCCATGCCAATCATGCAATAAAACATATATTAGGGAGACAGGGAGGAGTTTTACTACACAAAAAAAGAACACAAGAAGGAGTGCGAGAAGGAGACAGCAACAAGACAAACAAGAACAATAATGGAAAAGGCACAACAAGAAAACTACAAGTCAGCCATCACAGATCACTGTAAACGGGAAAACCACGTAATGGACTGGGAGAGGGCCAGAGTCATCTGCACCAAATAAAATAAACTCCAGTCACCCTGGATCAGGGAGGCTATAGAAATCAGGAAGCGAGGCCCGAGGACCATCAACAGGGATGAGGGAGCATTCATGCTCTCCCACACCTGGAGCAGCATCCTGCAGGGAGCGAACGGACAACAGAAGGCTTGACCGACCTGTCAATTTGACAGGAAGGTCACGCCTTCGGGAACATCAGCTGTTAAATATGCATCACACCAACACCATGTGACACTGATTAAGGTGGATGTCAAATGCTGAAACATGTCAGGTAAATAACACAAATCATATGTCTGTTAAAAAAGAAAACCTATAGATGATCTTTCATTTCATTGTAATGCAGATGATCTTCAAATCTATCTGCCCGTGAAGCCTAACAGTCACTTTGCACAGAGTTCTTTGTTTGCTTATGTTGTTGATATTAAGCACTGGCTAGCCCAAAATTTTCTTCATTTAAATGATGGTAAGACTGAATGCATTGTGTTTGGGGATACTGTGATGGCTGGCTTTGGCACCTTGTTTTCAAGGCTCAGTCCAACCGTCAGAAATCTGGGAGTGGTTTTCGACAGTCATCTGAGGTTTGACGAACATATCGACAACATTGTCAGGACTAGTTTCTTTCAGCTACATCTCCTGGCCAAAGTTAAAATGTTTTTAAGCCGTCACGACCTGGAGAAAGCATCCAGCATCAGTTCAAGATTAGACTATTGCGATGCACTTTATATCGGCATCTCCCAATCCTCTCTCAGTTGCCCTCAACTTGTGCAAAATACTACTGCCCGTCTTTTAACCAACACTAACAGACGAGAGCACATCACTCCTGTTCATAACTCCCTTTACTGGCTTCCCATCCACTTTTAATGTTTGTTTTTAAAGCTCTTAATGGCCTTGCACCATCTTATTTATCTGCGCTTTTAACTGTTCGTGAGCCTAGTAGAGCTTTGAGGTCGTCTAACCAACTCTTGTTGGAAGTGCCCAGGTCATAGATTTGAATTTGTCTCAAATGTAGTTTTCCTGATCTTCTTCAACCCCTGACTAATGCATGTTCTCACTGACAAGATAATCTTGACTCTTCAACTCTTAACAAAGATTCATATGACCGTTGATTAAATGCATCGCAAGGTTTTTCCAGTCATTAAATCATTCCTCACTCAGTTGTTGTTTTTGTTTTCCAAAAAGGTGACAACAAAAGCAAAAAACAAGGTCTGCACTTTCACTGTAAACTAACCAAGACCTGTTCACCCTCTTGCCATTTTTCATTAATATGTAATAGTTTGCCTTTGTGAATCTGAGTCCCTTTTCATTTTGCGGAAAATCTTTGTATTTAACTTGGACTGGCCCCATTTTCACAATTGAGCAGCACTATCTATCAGTGAGCTGCCTGGGCCAGAGTGCTGGGTCATCTACAATAGTGTTTCTCAAATGGTGGTACAAGTACCCCTGGGGGTACTTGGAGGAACTCCAGGGGGTACTTTAGATTTTTTAAAATTATACAACAGGTAGATCCAACCGATCTACCTGTTGTCAATCAGACATTTAGAATGTGCTCAAATGAGCGTGACAGCATGGGTAGCTGTGCACAAATAAAAAATTCTGAATCAATCACTGAAAATATTACTCCGCCTATATTTTATTGCCTGAGTCTGTGTGGTTTCCAAGGCAACACGAAACGTTTCACTGAAACCCGCAGCAAAAGCCGCTGTCAACTTTGTTCACCTGCATAATGAACCGTTTTGTTGTCAATTTTGATTTATTTGGCGACCTAAGTTTGGATGAATGGCTGAACGAGGAAGACAAGACAGAAGAGAAAAAGGAGAGATACGCGAGAGTCACGAGTGAAGAGCTGGATCAGCTGGAGAGGTCAAGAAATGAAGCCGGTACAGCCCGGTCAACGTCTTGGGCCGTCAAATGTCTACAAGACTACCTGACAAACACCGGGCAAACAGCTGATTACTCACCTGTAAGGAAAGAAGAGCTGAACAAGATCCTCCGTGAATTTTAATTTCTATAATAAAGTGCCTCAGCAGATTCAGCACCACGGAGAGCACCTGTAAGATTTTCCATGGAGATGTGCGGCTATAAATCTGTTCTTGTTTGTTATCAGTAACTTATTAGCCTATTAATCGTTATTAATTTGTTCAGTCTTTATGAGTTTCCTAAGCCAAAGATTTAATTAATTTGTCAGTTTGTTTGCATCTGTACATTGAAATGAACATTTAATAAATCAACACATCTGTGAAAACTGTGGTCTTTATTTCAGAGGTAAATTGATAACAGCCTGAAAAGGTGATTCTATAACTCTGTTCAGCCTTAATGTGACCGCTTACTGTCGTTACTTTCACTGCTTAGCCACATTAATTGGAGCTGATGTTAAATTGGAATGACACCCCCCTAGCTGAAATAAAACATCTGCCGGTGACTTTATGAAAAGACAGCCAACACTGGAAAGCAGTAACCTGTATGTAAATATAACTGTTAATATAAGTTGGTTATAGATAAAGATCAGCTGCTGTCACAGCAACTGTTAGATTAAAAATGACTGAGAAGTAGGCAGAAGTATAACTATCAGTCCATGAAAAAAAAAAGACTTTTTTCTAGTGGATATTCTAGTTACAACATGATTGAGCTAGCAAAGCAGTTTTGTTTTGCTATGTTTGTTATTTATTCAGTTTCGGGAAATCAAGATGTTCTCTGTCAGTTTGTGGATCGCTGCTGGCTGAGCCAGAGCCACTTGGATTGACAGGACTGTCATCGGTGATAGGAGGAGCTTCAGTTGCAACGTTACCGGCGGTGAGAGCAAACGGTGGAGGCTTCTCATGCTCCGCGGCCGCCAACGGTCCCGCTCCCACAGACTTCGCTGCCACGATTCCAGTAAAAAAAGATAGACAGCTTTGGCAGCTTTGAAATGAACTGCTGCCTTTGGTCCCTCTTTTTTCTTTTTTTGTGACCCACTTTCGTATGTCCGCTTCATTTCGATTTCTCTCTTTTACCGTTTGTTTGTTGTTTGTTTTGGATTATACGTGCCGTAATCATTTCCGCATACGTGCAGCGTGTTACGTAACATGGAATAGTTCATGTAGTGCAGACTGAAGGGGGTGCACGGTTGGTAGAAAGACCGTCAAAACATGAATAATTGATCAAAATAGACATCCCAATGCTACTTTGCTTCCTGCTTTCTTACAGTGCAGACGCTTTCCTGCGTGCTCTCGCCTCTGCTTACATTTTTCTACTGATATTCTTGTTTTTCTTTTTCTTTTTCCACGATAAAATATGGGCAGCAGCTCCCGAATACTTTAAATCACCGGGACTAAAAAAGTTTTTTCTAGATATAGCAGGCTATTAGTTAGTATTTTTATAACCTCCTCAGTGCGACGTGAGTGAGGCCTACTAGCAGCACAAGCCTGTACTGCAGCTAAAGCTACTAGCAGCAAGATGCCTCCCTTCTCCACAGATGATTACCACAAACTTTTACAGAAGATTACAGTGCTGGAGAACAAAATTCACCGGTTAGAAGTGAACGTGGAAGTGAATGGACTATGTGGGAACGACACCACCCTGCCATGGACTCAAAGCAGCGGACATGAGCATGCTAATGCTAATACACGGCTAATTAGCACCACCAAGGCCCTCAAGAAACAGGAGGGCCGTGAACCAGATAATATATCTGCAAGTGGTAGTCCTCCCTGGAACACTCTTGGAGCAAAGCCTAAGAGTAAATCACTTCCTGGGAAAATGGGAGGACGAGTAACAGGCAGAACCCAGCGCCCCGAGATTTGCGATGTGACTGGCTGGCCTGCTCTATCCAGGCAGAGCGCCTCTTCTTCAACCCCTGTTCTTAGTAGGACACAGCCGTGGACAGCTGTGAAAGGGAGAACTAGAGTTCTCATATTCTGCCCGAACCGTAATTGGGCGGGTCGGGTCGGGCTTCGGGTTCTGTGGGGGATTTTTTTTTTTTTTTTTTTAAATAAAAAAATAGAATTATGTGTTCTGTTATTGATTATGACGTTTCATTTTTATGTGACTGGTGGAGAGAGTGAGAGACTGGATTGGATTTGGAGGCTAAACTTTCAGTGACAGACAGACAACCAGCTGTGCGAGCGCAGCGCAAACAAGTGAGAGAGAGTTGCAGCATTATCCCGCTGTGCTGGCAGACTCGGCAGCAGGGACGGTTTTTGCTATGGGCAGTGCAACTGCCCAAGGCGCAATCTACTTGGGGGTGCACGAGAAAAAAAAAAATCTCCAGTTTTCTAGACTACCGTATTGACCCGCACATGCCGCGGCACCATCAGTCGGCATCAGGCGGGCCTGTCAGGTCTGCCGGATCTGACAGGTGAGCTGCCTCATGCTGGCCGGTGCCGCGGCCAGCTCGCCTGATACCGACTGATTGTGCCCCGGTGCCGCGGCCGACCGGCTCTGCTAAATAATGGCGAATTTGGCGATTTTTTTTCGGGCTTTATCGGGCTGTCGGGCCTAAAGTTCGGCTAATTAGTCGGGTCGGGTCAGGCCTCGGGCTGGCCCAGTCAGGCCCGGGTCGGGTCGGGTCTTAATTTTTAGGCCCGATGAGAACTCTAGGGAGAACTAACAACAAAGCTCCCCAACAACCGAGTATGCGACTGGAGAACAGATTTTCTCCACTCCTGCAGGACCCTGGATCTCCATCTGATGACCTGGATAACCTCTCACCTTTACGCAGCAGGGTAAGGACTGAGAGTAAATCTGGAAATAGAAGGCTACAGGGAAAGTTAACGACTGGGCCTGAAACTCTGATTTTGGGTGACCATGCTGTAAAAGATTTAAGAAGCATGTGCAGTAAGAACACCAAAATCCTCTGCTTTCCCAATGATATGGTCTCTGACATGACTGAGAGAGTCCTGCATATCGTGGCTGGACATCCAAATGTGAAGAATGTCATAGTGCACATAGGGACTAATGATGTTGTGAAACAACAGTCTGAAGTGCTGAAACGAGACTTTGGTGATCTGTTGAACACAGTCAGCTCTCTGAGTGCTAAGGTGCTGATCAGTGGACCTCTACCGCCGGTCAGAAAAGGAGTTGAGAGATTCAGCAGACTGTTGGCACTGAACACATGGCTTGCAACTGCATGTACTGTCCATTCATTGCACTTCATTGACAGTTTCAACTTTTTCTGGGACCGCAGACATCTTTTTAAGGCAGATGGACTTTTCCTCAACAAGTCAGGAGTAAAATTGTTCATCTCCAACTTATTTTACTTCCTACGTCACCAATCTGCTCCCTCTGCCAAGGCCAAGCGACAAGAAGGATTAAAACAAGGAGAAGACATAACAAAACTCAGCAGAAACCTTGACAGAGAGCCGCCTCAGCCTCCGCCTCGACAGCGCCTTCAACAGAGATGAGAGGAGGAGTCCTCGCCACCCTCACCAACTCCCACTTTGGAGGATTCACCCCCTTCACCCCCTCCACCCCCTTCACCCCCTTCACCACCCCAAACCCCACCCAGATCACCCTCCTCTCCAGCCACCCTTTCCCCCTCTTCCCCCCTCTTGGAGTTTACTGACCAGATGAAAGAGCTGGTCACTGCAGGGACCAAACTCACACCCCGCCCCACTCCCACTTTTTCTCCCCTAAACCCCCCTCGGCGTCCACCACCACCAATGACTGTAAGTCCTCGATCACAGTTACGGCGCCCACCCCCTTTACCCCCACCACGACGACTACAAAACCATCCTCTCCCTTCTCCCTCCCTCCCCCTCCTCCCTAACTGATATGTGCTGGGTCCAGGCTGCAAGGCTAATGACACTCATATCTCCTCCCAGGAAAAGCCGGGGCCCTGTGTGCCGGTAGCTGGCCAAATTACTGTCTTGATAGGTAACAGAAAGAGAATGGTGAATCTGTTAAGAAACAGGAAGCACTCAACTGGTTGTGCAAATTTATCAAATTTAGCATCCATTCCTCGTCACCCACAGCTTGTCCAAAAAAACTGGGTAGATAGCAATTTAATCACATTAAATTTAGCTTTACTAAATATCAGGTCCTTGTCAGGAAAAACCTTTTTAATCAATGATTTTATCATCGAGCATAACCTTGATTTTATGTTCTTAACTGAAACTTGGTTAAACCCAGATAACAGTGCAGCTGTTCTTATCGAGTCAGCTCCTCCCAACTTCAGATTTATGAGTGAAGCTAGAGTGCATAAGAAAGGAGGTGGAGTTGCCATTTTGTTTAATGATTCCCTCCAAGGCAAACAGATGAGTTATGGAAACTTTGATTCTTTTGAAGATGTGGCTCTTCAGTTGAATTCCTCATCCAAAGCTGTATTTCTAATTATCTACAGGCCACCTAAATACTGTGCAACCTTTTTTGACGACTTTGCTGAACTGCTGTCTGCTGTCTGTATTGATTTTGACTATGTAGTTATTGCTGGTGATTTTAACATCCATGTTGACAACCTCCAGGACAAAGGGACTAAAGAACTGTATTATGTCCTTGATAATTATGGACTGACTCAGCATGTAATGGAGCCCACGCACAACAAGGGGCACACTCTGGACTTAATCATCTCCAAGGGTCTTAACATTTCTAAGGTTGTGGTGACTGATGTTGCTCTCTCTGATCATTCCTGTGTTTTCTTTGAGAGTGCTATTTCCATGCACACAAATGTTCAAACAGAAGTAATCGCAAAACGGTATATCACTGACAACACCAGTGAAATATTCATCCAGGCCGTCTCTGCCATACCCTCTCTCTCTTGGGTCTCGGTCAGTGACCTTATAGATAATTTTAGTTCCAAAATTACAAATGTTATTGATGCCATTGCACCTACTAAGGTGAAGGCTGTCTCTGGTAAGAAAAGATCTCCATGGAGAAATGCCACACTAGTCAGAATGGAAAAAAGAGAGTGCCGAAAAGCTGAACGCAGATGGAGAAAAACAAATCTCCAGGTTCATTATGACATCTATAAAGAGAGACTACACATTTATAATTTGGAACTAAGAAATGCAAGGCAGTCCTTCTTCTCTGAAATCATTGCCAAAAATAATAATAATGCGCGTGCCTTATTTGCTACTGTCGACAGGCTAACAAACCCTCCAGTGTCAGTAGCCCCTGAACTTCTATCCACCAAGGCCTGCAATGAATTTGCCTCGTTCTTTACTAACAAAATTCAGAAAATAAGACAAACAGTCAATGCCTCTTTATCAGGTGCAGGATATGCATTGTCCCTGTGTCCACTTAAAATCAATTTGAGTAGTATGACACAATTCCATCCGATCAACCATAAAACAACATTATACATTATACATTATATATATACATTATACAACATCTGAAATCCTCCTCTTGCTGCCTTGATATTCTGCCTACAGGCTTTTTCAAGACAGTTTCAAATTGCATGGCCCCAGATCTTCTACAGATTGTCAACACATCTCTTCTCTCAGGTGTCTTCCCACAGGCCCTGAAAACTGCAGTTATCAAGCCACTCCTAAAAAAGAACACTCTAGACGCTTCACTAATGGGCAACTATAGGCCCATATCAAAGCTCCCGTTTTTAAGCAAGATCATTGAAAAAGCCGTTTTTCAACAGCTGAACAACTTCGTGGCACTAAACAACTGTTTTGATGTTTTCCAATCAGGATTTCGATCAAACCACAGCACTGAGACCGCTCTTGTTAAAATATTTAATGACATACACTTAAACACTGACAGTGGCAAAGTTACAGTGCTTGTATTACTAGATCTCAGTGCTGCATTTGACACGGTTGACCACAACATATTAATGGACAGACTGGAAAAGTGGTTGGGGCTTTCTGGCACAGTGCTAAACTGGTTTAAATCCTACTTAAAGGACAGAGAGTACTTTGTGTCCATAGGTAATTACACATCTGAGCGGACAAAAATGACATGTGGAGTTCCCCAAGGCTCCATTCTGGGGCCTCTTCTGTTTAACATCTACATGCTCCCGCTAGCTCAGATTATGGAAAACAACAAAATATGCTACCACAGTTATGCAGACGACACACAAAGCCACCCCCAGCCAGACCGTCTCTTCCTAGTAGAACAAATCTCCTGCCTGATTCTGCCCAGTGCAGTGACATGAACAAATTACAAACACACTGTGCAGTCAAGCTTTGTTCAGATTTACAGAACTCTATTTTAAATTCTAGTGAGGATCTCAGTGTTTCTAAAGATACAAACATGTCCCTGCTGTGTTGTGGGGAAAAAAATTATGTTCAGCACATCATTTGAATATTTCAGTTCAAGGATTCAAGGATTCAAGGAACTTTATCGTCATACCAGTTCACACTTACATGCTAGTGGTACGAAATTAGCACTCAGGTCCCGGTATAAGCCAACCCCCCCCCCCCGAAAAAAAGACCAGAAAAAGAAGTGTAAATATAAGTGTAAATATAGAATATAAGATATATAAGATATATAACAGTATATATATATATATATATATATATATATATATATATAAGTATAAACAGTATATATAAACAGTATGTGTGGATATAAACATTATGTAAACTACAAACAGTATATGTAAATAAATGTAAACAGCATATATACATGTAAATAAAAATATAAATAAAAATATGAATAGTATATATATATAATAAGTATAAATAAACAGCCTATATATAAGTAAGTAGTATATGTGTAATAAATAAATAATATAATATATATATATAAGCAGTAAATATAAAAATATAGAGAAAAATATAAACAGCCTATGTAAATATAGACAGTATATATATATATATATATATATATATATAAATATGTATATATAATATAGGCAGTGTAGTATAGAATGGACCAAGCCACAGAACCTGATGCCCGGGACTGGGATTCATGGAACTGTTGGACTTGGTCAGTGCAGAATTAGCTTAGTGCTAGACACGCATGTTAGTAATATTGCACTTATGGAGGAAAGTGATTTGTGCAGGAGAAGGGAGAGAGAGAGAATGAGATGGGAGACTACAGAGCATGGCTCGAGTTCAACAGTCTGACAGCTGCAGGGAGGAAGCTGTTTCTGAGCCTGGTGGTCTTGCTCTGGATGCTCCTCAGCCGCCTGCCTGAGGGGAGGGGCTGAAACAGACTGTGAGCGGGATGGGTGGAGTCCTTCAAGATGCGGAGGGCCCTCCCCCTGCATCGTGAGGTGTAGAGGTCCGAGATGGTGAGAAGGCTGCTCCCCACAGTCCTCTGTGCAGCCTTCACCACCCTCTGCAGAGCCTTCCTCTCAGCAGCAGTGCAGCTGCCGTGCCACACGGTGATGCAGGTGCAGAGGATGCTCTCCACCGCACAGTGGTAGAAGCTCCTCAGGACGGAGCTCCCCAGTCCAGCCTTCCGCAGCTTCCTGAGGAAGTAGAGACGCTGGTGGGCCTTCCTGACCAGACGGGAAGTGTAGGCGCTCCAGGTGAGGTCACTGGATATGTGCACACCCAGGTACCTGAAGCTGGAGACCACTTCCACAGCTGCTCCTCCGATGTGCAGGGGAGGGAGAGGGCGCTTGTCCTTCCTGAAATCCACCACCATCTCCTTCGTCTTTTTCACGTTGATGCAGAGGTTGTTTTCACTGCACCACTGCACCAGGTGTTCCACCTCCTCTCTGTATTCGGACTCATCGCTGTTAGTGATGCGTCCCACTACTGCTGTGTCGTCCGCAAACTTCACTATATGACAGCTGGGGTGTCTCGCCGAGCAGTCATACGTCAGCAGAGTGAACAGGAGGGGGCTCAGCACACAGCCCTGTGGCGAGCCAGTGCTGAGGGTGATGGGGGAGGAGACGGTGTTGTGGATCCTGACAGTCTGAGGTCTGTTGGTCAGGAAGTCCAGGACCCAGTTCCCCAGTGTGGAACTCAGTCCGAGGGAGGAGAGCTTCTGCACCAGGGTCTGAGGGATGATGGTGTTGAAGGCAGAGGAGAAATCCAGGAAGAGCAGACGGACGTAGGAGTTCCTGCTCTCCAGATGGGTGAGGGTTGTGTGGACCACAGATGAAATGGCGTCATCAGTGGAGCGGTTTTTCCTGTAGGCATATTGATGGGGGTCCACAGTGATGTCGATGGAGTCCTTGATGTGGGCCATGACCAGCCTTTCAAAGCACTTCATGACTACCGGGGTTAGGGCTATGGGTCGGTAGTCATTTAGACATGTCACTGTGGAGCACTTGGGGACAGGGACAATTGTGGCAGTCTTTAGGCAGGTGGGGACAGATGACAGTGACAGTGAGGTGTTGAAGATGTCCGTCAGCACCTCAGACAGCTGGTGTGCACAGTCCCTCAGTACCCGTCCTGGGATGTTGTCAGGGCCTGCAGCTTTGCGGGGGTTGATTCCCTGGAGGGTCTTCCTCACGTTTGCAGTGGTCACACTGAGGGGCGTGTCACCGGGTGGTGGTGTGAGTCTGGTGCTGGGGGGGGTGTCAGGGACCTCAAAGCGGGCGTAAAAGTGGTTGAGTGCATCTGGCAAGGAGGGGTCCCTTGGGCATTGTGCATCCCTGGTGTTGTAGTCCGTGATGCACTTGATGCCTTTCCACATGCGCCGGGGGTCACTGGTGGTGAAGTGACCCTGGATTTTTTGGGCGTATGTGGCTTTGGCCCTCGCAATGCCTGCATTCAGTCCTTTCCTCGCCTCTCTGAGTGCTGATGCCTCACCTGCCCTGAACGCAGCATCCCTAGCTTTCAGCAGCCCTCTCACCTCAGCATTCAGCCAGGGCTTCTGGTTCGAATAGCAGGTTACTGTCCTGGTGGTGGTGACATCATCAGTACACTTAGAGATGAAGCCAAGGACGGAGGAGGTGTATTCCTCCAGGTCCACCTCTCCCTCATACGTAGCTGCCTCTCTGAAGACCTGCCAGTCTGTGCACTGAAAACAGTCCTGGAGCACAGAGGCTGCATCCCTGGGCCACACAGTGACTGTTTTCTTTGTTGGCCTGATCCGTCTCAGCAGGGGGCGGTATGCTGGCGCCAGCAGGATGGAGATGTGGTCGGAGAGGCCAAGATGGGGGCGGGGAAGAGCTCTGTACGCACCGCGAACGTTGCTGTACACACAGTCCAGAGTGTTGTCTCCCCGTGTGGGAAAGGTGACATGCTGGTAAAAACTGGGCAGAGTGTCCGTCAGTTTCACGTGATTGAAGTCCCCCGCAACCACGTAAAAGGCCTCCGGGTGCTTTGTCTGCAGCGAGCTAATGGTGTCGTGTAGCTCCTTCAATGCTTCGTTAGCATTAGCACCCGGCGGGATGTAAACAATGGTGACGAACACCGCGGTGAACTCTCGAGGCAAATAGTACGGCCGACATCTCACAGTCATCAGTTCTATCGCCTCAGAACAGTATGTTTTCACCAGTCCACTGTTTGTGCACCAACCTTCATTCACGTACACACACAGTCCTCCTCCCCGTGTTTTCCCCGACCGGTGGTCGCGGTCCGCTCAGAAAAGCTGCAGGCCGTCTATGTGGAAGGCTGAGTCCGGCATGTTGTTGTTAAGCCATGTTTCTGTGAGGCAACGAACAGCACAGTTCCTCATCTCTGCAGAAACACTCAGCCTCAGACGTAACGAGTCCACTTTATTATCCAGTGAGCGGACGTTGGCCAGAAAGAGAGTTGGAATCGGCGGTCTGCTAGCCTTTAGCTGGGCTAGCGCACCCGCCCGCCTCCCCCTCTTCTGTTTACGGGCACACCGCTTCCTCTTGCCCGCTGCTTGCCGTACTCTGCTGCACCACTCCTTTGTCCTGAGGAGGCGCTCTCTTCCGAGTGCAGATTTCAGCTTCGGTGAAATTGTAGAAACCGAACTGTCTCTGATGACCATCAGTTCGGTTGAGCTGTACCTTACACGCGAGTTTAGCACTAAACTAGTGCTAAAAGCGGCCTCAAAGGTCGGTAAAAAAGACTTAATCCCGGGAGCTTGAGAAGCCGCTGCACCACTGCGCGCCGCCATTTTAGCAGAATATCTCAGTTCAGAATATGTGAATGCTGCCATTGTCATGTTATATAAAAAATACTGAAGATGTTCACTGTAAATAAACCTGAACGGATCTCATCAGATTATATAATCCTGCATGGTTTCAAACTGGACTTCTGAACACCTTTGTGTTCAATATAATTTTATAGCAACATGATTTCTTCTTTCTTCAGACTGAGACACTGCAGCTTGTCAGGGAGCAGCTGTGCTTTTCTGGCCTGGCCTCTGAAGTCTAACCCCCATCTGACAGAGCTGGACCTGAGTGAGAACCAGCTGCAGGATTCAGGAGTGGAGCTGCTGTCTCCTGGACTGGAGAGTCCAAACTGCAGACTGAAGACTCTGAGGTCAGACTGCATGTCATTTGCTCTGTGTTTACATGAAATATGAAATAAATATTATTTTAAAGTTGTACTATTTTTGCAGAGATCTGTGTAAATTTGATATTATTTTGATGCACAGTGATTACCACAAAGGTGAGGCCCATAATTTATAGTAGCATTTAAAGCTTTTTGATGATGACATGGACATGTTGAGCTGTAGATTTTACATTTTCAAAACGCAAAAATCTTACATTCAGTAATTTTGTCTTCAGTCTCCTCGTTTGTTCATGTTGTCATGCATTTTTTGACGATTAACAGTTTATTGTTTTACAGTAAAGATAGCAGAAAAACATTAAAATCAGGACACATAAGATCATGTAACCCTTGGAAATAAAAATAAAATAAATTAAACTAAATAGGACAGTGGTGACTAAAGGGCTTTAAAGTTTACAGTATTATTCAGTGACAGGTAATCTAACAGTGTGCATCACAGGTATTCACATTTACAAGTTAAAGATATGAGAAGAGTTCATCCACAATGATAGACTGTCTGCATACACCAAACTTTCTTTAAATTCCACTATAGATTCATTTTTATTTATGAATTTATTTATTGTATAACCTTAGTTAATTTTCCTGAGAATGGCCTGTATTCTGCCTTTGTAAATGAACTCCCCATACTCATGAGTTGGAAGTGTCATTAAGTGCCTAGTGTATACTGTATGAGTGGTAATGTCCCCATTTCAATTGATGCTCATCCACCTTATCAAGTAGCCTAGAGGATAATTGTTCCAGGGCCACCAGGTGAGCAAGAGAAGTGTGCCAGAGAGATGGTACTGGGGCACAGGGGCCTTAACCCATATGCAAATCTTATATATGGCTATATATGAACATATATATTAAATAATGGGACATATAAGTTCACATATTTGGACATATATTTCAGGATAGGTATGCAAATATGTGGCGTAAATATTTGGTCTCTGACATAAGATAACATATATGTGCATATACTGGACTGCATTATTTATTTTCCACATATATTAATAACTTTAAGTGTGAATATGTGGCAGATGTATTTGTTTTGCACATATAATGTGCAATTATGTATACATACATGCATTGTATATTTGGATCATACTTGCCAACTTTCCCGATTCACACGGGAGACTCCCGATTTTTAACCCTATCTCCCGCAATGCTCCCAGTCAGCAATTTCTCCTGCTAATCTCCTGATTTTACAGTGAAGGAAACAAGTCAGATTGTGGGGGGTATCTGTCGCAGTATCTGGCAACCCTGGCCTGCCTGCGGCCGGTGACGTCACTCAGTCACTCACTAAGTAGTGTTGATACTGCCGGCGGGGTTTCTGTCTTCCGCTCAGGTCAGCGTTCAGACGGATGAGATGGATAGAGAAAGAGAGACACTTTTTACTCCACATGCATAAATTCAGGATAAAGCAGTAGGAAAACTAGTTTTGCTTTGAAAAATGTAAATACAAAAGCAAAGAAGCTTCAACTTTTTAAACGGTGACACTTAACAAGGCAGGAGTGCCAGCTCACTTCCCCATAGACCCCCATTATATCTGGAACCCAATATATGTGAAAACCCATATATGTATGAGGCATACATGGACATATAGGGCTCTAGTTTCGCAGACCTGGTGGGTTTGACACAGCCGATTCACATTTAACCAATCAAATGAGCCCCTGTCCTCGCCTTTAAAATGCGCTGCGTGAAGGCGTAATGAAAGTTTACACAACAGACAAGGAGGTCTACTGCCGCAGGCGGAGCGGAGCTCAGGAGACCGGCGCGGAGCGGAGACCGGCGATCAGTGCGGACACGTCACCAAAACCTCACAGGCAGGCTTCCGGAATGTCAGGCACATGAACAATGCAATAAATACAGAAAAAAACACTATTTAATGCTACGATCACAATCAGCATATACATATATCTCCATATCAACTGTCCCGTCACAGCTGATGTCAGATCAAAGGAGATTGGCACAGTTTGTGCTGATTGTGAGGTTTTGGTGACGTGTGTGCACCAGCCAGCCAAACTTCCACTGCGCTGGCCCTGCTCTGCCTTGCGCGGAAAGTAGACGTGGTTTCAGATGGCGAGCTTTTGGCGCACCTCGGCGAAGCCTTTTGGCACAACACTGTCACTGCGCCAAGCTGAATCTGTAGACACCTCCCCCCGCTGCGCCGCCACTCCCATCACGGCGCACGTCCATCTGCGAAACTTGGAAACTGTCCACCTCTCCCATTTCGCCAGTCGAAACTAGCTCTGCGCGGGGTTCGCCTCACTGCGCCACCCCGCGCTGCGCCAGGAAACTAGAGCCCATATACTTAATATGTAGCTTACATATATGGCCATATATCAGATTTGCGTATGGGAATTTCCACTCTTTGACCAAAGGTTTACGCCCTAGCATGAGAGCGGTCCAATCAGAAAGTGGTGGAGTCAGCTGACTTAATGCTGAGGGTTCGCCCAAAATAATAAAAAAAAAAAAGACTGGGAGAGAAAGGGATATCTTGGCCGATTATTTTTTCCATGTTAATATGTACTGCAGACCAACACTGTGTACTAAAGTACCATCTTCATCCCGACACCTCCAGCACCCTGAGCTATTGGTTAAGCCTACTCTGAGGAGTCTGGATGGCGTCCTGTAGACTAGCGCTGTACAGCCCCTAGTCTACAGGGGCTGTACACAGGGTTTGGATTCGGGCTTTAAAAAAAACTTTGGGTTCGTTATTCGGATTCAGGAAGAAACCGGAAGTGGCCGCACTAGAGACTTCTGCCGAGCTAGCTGGCTAACTTCCGGTTTAGCTCTCGGCTAACTAGAACGAGAATAAGATCATTTAATCGTGCGGCTCTTCCAGACTTTCCAAACGTAATCGAACTGAATGGATCAAATTCTGCTGGTGAAACGAGTCGTTTTGCGGGGTTTGTGACACTCAAAAAAATGTATCCACCGTTTTATAGCCGCTTCTTTTCCTGTTATTGTCTATGAGAAAAATGCTTTTTGGGCCACAGTGCATCACGTGATGCTGCAATTCCACGTTTGGACACTATGTAAAATTGGCTTCAACGCACGGCGCTGTTCCTGGGGGCTTGGCTGCAGTGCTGCCTGCTCGTGTTCTGTGCTGCTGCTCCTCTGTGATGACGTAAGGGACTGAGCCTGAGGGCTCTCACCAAAACCAAACTGTGGCAGCGTCTCAGATGGATGTGATTGACTGCAAACACGCACCAACATGTTTTTTGCTACGTTTTGTTTTAATCTCTTGTAATTGGCTCAAAGTCATGCTCAAAACACGCATCCAAACGTTTTTTTTTCTTTAGAAAAAAACTCCTGAATAATAAGGAGAAACTTTGAACTGAAAAACTATTCAGGATCAAAGCATTATTTGTGTACTTCCGAATATCGTATTCGGGTTTGGGTACATCCCTACTGTAGATTCTATAATTTTAAATTGAATCAACCTTGTTTGTAGTTCCCTTGATATTTTTTTTCCCCATTTCTAAGAATTTTACATCATTCTGCTTCAGTGAAAGATCCATATAAATCTGTTTCCCATATCAATTTCAGGGACAACATATTAGAGTCGGTAGCAGTAAGGATCATGGAAAAGTAGGAGGAGGCTTCATGGCCACGACCAAAAATGTTGAGGATCGTATCTAGAGTATCGTCACTAGATGGACCTTTTGAAAGAGAGCCAAAAGTTTTAACCAACAGGTGTCTTAACTGCTGATACTTCCAAATCTGGTTGTGACAGATTGAATTCTGAGCTCCTCAAAAAATTTGAATGTTTCATCCTGGTACAGATCACCTAGAACTTTAATACCTTTTTGAAATCATGATTTCCAGAAAAAGGGTGATTTATCTATACAAAGCCTGCGATTAAACCAGATCCCTGCAGACCAGTGAAGATATAGATCAAAGTTGAGGACATGAGGGGTGTCAGAGGAGAACAAATGCTGCTTTGAAGGTGATATGGAGGGGGGGTGCCGGGGTGGGTGGCTTTCTCAGGGGGCAGAGACCACTGTGCCATGTGCCTAAGAGTAAAAGCATAGTGGTCGAATAATAAATTAGGCATCCCTAGGCCTCAACTGACTACTGGCCTCTGACGTTTTCACAGTTTCATCCTGGGACGTTTGTGATTCCATAAAAATTGACTTCATATTTGACCAAACTGTTTAAAGTAATGTAACAGGATTTTACTTGGAAGAGCTTGGAGTAAATAATCAAATTTCGGAGTACAGTTCATTTTAATAATGTTTACCTTACCCCACATACAGAGGCACAATCCATCTCTCTACATCGGCCCGCAGTTTGACCAGTAGGGGATCAGAGTTTATTTGAATTAAATCAGACAATAAATGGGGGAATATTATGCCAAGATACTTAATCCCTTTCTTGGGCCAGACAAAAGTCAATCTGATAAGATTTTCAGAAGACATGTTTGCTTTAAAGTTTGACTCTGCAATTTCAATCTGTTTTTCAAGTTCCTGTAGTTTTGCTTTATTTTCCTTTTCTTTTTTTGAAATGAAGTGTTGAATTATCTGAGCTCTCAAGAAGGCTTTTAAAGCTTCCCAAGCTACTTCTGCAGAAGGAGCAGTTGGTAAATTAGTTTCTATGTAGAGACTGATTTGTGATCTGAGTGATTCCTTAAGAGTGTCATCTAGTAAAAGGCTAGAATTCAGTCTCCATCTTTTTATTTTATTTATTTATCCTTTATTTTACCAGGAAGGTCCCATTGAGACACAATGTCTCTTCTTCCAGGGAGTCCTGGTCAAAATGGCAGCATAAAAAAAAAAAAAAAAATCTGGGTGATTTCTTTTGTTTGGTAAATGGTAGTATGTTCATATATATTGGGCTATGGTCTGAAATAATTATATTACATATGTCACTTGATACTACAGTGGAAAGCAAAGACTGAGACACCAAAAAGAAATCTAACCTAGAAAATGAGTTATGGGGGATGAAAAGAATGTGTAATCCCTTGAAGAGGGGTTATGTAGCCGCCAAGCATCCACCAAGCCAAGTGCCTTGGACATTTTTTTTAATATAACATGTGCCTTGGTAGTGAGGACTGCAGTCAAGCCCATACGCAAATCTGATATACGGCCATATATGTAAACTACATAATGTCCATGTATGTCTCATACATATTTGATAATTATATAGGCATATATGACAAATATATTTTAAAATATAGCAAAAATGGCCACTTTCAAATATGTTCCATATATTTTTCCAGATATCCACATATATGGCAAATATATTTCTATTGCATAAATGTTAATATATGATTTAGTCATATACTGTTAATCATATTAAGGATCCAAATCATACTTGCCAACATTGGGTTGTGAAAAATAGGGAGATTTTTTTTTTTCTTTGAATGTGCTTTCCACCCTTGTGACCGCATGGACATGTGGTAAACCACCAGCCCTATGCTGTTTGTGGGTTGTGTAGTGTTGTTGCTCTTGCCCAGGTGGGGAGTTGAACCCTGGTCTCCTGCATGGCAGGCAGAGACACTATCCACTGTACCACCGGGGCTTGTGTGGGCAGAGCCAGAAATGAGGCTCTAAGAAGCACACAGCATGAGTGACAGTGGTGCTTGGGAAAGAGTCGCCTAAAAGTAGTGGTCAAACAAATGCTTTTATCTCAATGACAGTAAGTCCAAGCGGAAAATATAAGATATCATGAGAAAGGTAAGGCTTTGGGCTTTCAACCTATGTCAAATTATTTTCAAACTCCCAAAAATCCCTGAGATTCGGCGAGTTGAAAAAGTGTGTGTTTCTCCCTCTCTCCCCAGCTTGTGGGTTCCAGATATAATGGGAGTCTATGGGGGAGAGAGCTGGCACTTTTTTCAAAGCAAAACTAGTTTTCCTACTGCTTTATCCTGAATTTATGCATGTGGAGTGAAAACTGTCTCTCTTTCTCTATCCATCTCCTCTGCCTGAACGCTGAACTGAGCGGAAGACAGAAACCCCGCCGGCAGTATCAACGCTACTTAGTGAGTGACTGAGTGACGTCACCGGCTGCAGGCAGGCCAGGGTTGCCAGATACTGCGACAGATACCCCCCACAATCTGACTTGTTTCCTTCACTGTAAAATCAGGAGATTAGCAGGAGAAATTACTGACTGGGAACATTGCGGGAGATAGGGTTAAAAATCGGGAGTCTCCCGTGTGAATCGGGAAAGTTGGTGTATGATCCAAATATACAATGCATGTATGTATACATAATTGCATCATATATGTGCAAAACAAATACATCTGCCACATATTCACACTTTCATTCATTCATTCATCTTCTAAACCGCTTATCCTCACTCGGGTCGCGGGGGGGTGCTGGAGCCTATCCCAGCGCACATAGGGCGAAGGCAGTGAAACACCCTGGACAGGTCGCCAGTCCATCGCAGGGCAGACAGAAAAACACTGACATCCACACACACACAATCATACCTAGGGGCAATTTAGCTTCTCCAATTCACCTAATCTGCATGTCTTTGGACGGTGGGAGGAAACCGGAGTGCCTGGAGGAAACCCACGCAGACACGGGGAGAACATGCAAACTCCACACAGAAAGGACCTTGGGTGGGAATCGAACTCAGGACCTTCCATATTCACACTTAAAGTTCTTAATATATGTGGAAAATAAATAATGTAATCCAGTATATGCACATATATGTTATCTTATGTCAGAGACCAAATATTTACTCTACATATATGCGCACATATCCAGAAATATATGTGCTAAACAAATATATCTGCCACATATTCACACTTAAAGTTCTTAATATATGTGGAAAATAAATAATGCAATCCAGTATATGCACATATATGTTATCTTATGTCAGAGACCAAATATTTACGGCACATATTTGCACACCTATCCTGAAATATATGTCCAAATATGTGAACTTATATGTCCCATTATTTAAAATATATGTTCATATATGGCCATATATCAGATTTGCGTATGGGAGGACTGCAGTCAAACTTACAGAACTTTGTTTTAAATTCTTGTCAAGATCTCAGTGTTTTTAATGATACTAATTATGTCCCTCCTGCGTTATGGGGAAATGTGTAGAAAATGATGTTCAGCACATCATTTGAATATTTCAGTTCAGAATATGTGAATGCTGCCATTGTCATGTTATATAAAAAATACTGAAGCTGTTCACTGTAAATAAACCTGAACAGATCTCATCAGATTATATAATCGTGCATGGTTTCAAACTGGACTTCTGAACACCTTTGTGTCCAATATTATTTTATAGCAACATGATTTCTCCTTTCTCCAGACTGAGTCACTGCAGCCTGCCAGGGAGCAGCTGTGCTTTTCTGGCCTGGCCTCTGAAGTCTAACCCCCATCTGACAGAGCTGGACCTGAGTGACAACGAGCTGCAGGATTCAGGAGTGGAGCTGCTGTCTCCTGGACTGGAGAGTCCAAACTGCAGACTGAAGACTCTGAGGTCAGACTGCATGTCATTAGCTCTGTGTTTACATGAAATATGAAATGAATATTATTTAATGTTGTATTATTTTTGCAGAGATCTGTGTAAATTTGATATTATTTTGATGCACAATGATTACCACAAAGGTGAGGCCCATAATTTATAGTAGCATTTAAAGCTTTTTGATGATGACATGGACATGTTGAGCTGTAGATTTTACATTTTCAAACCCCAAAAATGCTACATTCAGTAATTTAGTCTTCAGTCTCCTCTTGTTTGTTCATGTTGTCATGCATTTTTTTATGATTAACAGTTTATTGTTTTACAGTAAAAATAAAATAAGAACATTTAAATCAGGACAAATAAGATCATGTAACCTTGAGACAAAACAATCACCAGCCTGAACATGGAAACAGAAAAGACAAATACAAAAACAAACAAACAAACATATATATAGTACACATGCACATATCCATATATCCATATATGCACCTACATACACATTTACATGCAGACACAAGCATTCACATCTATACCATCATATATGGATAAATGAAAAGTAGAATTGGAAATAAAAATAAAATAAATTAAAATAAATAGGACAGTGGTGCCTAGAGGGCTTTAAAGTTTACAGTATTATTCGGTGACAGGTAATCTAACAGTGTGCATCACAGGTATTCACATTTACAAGTTAAAGATATGAGAAGAGTTCATCCACAATGATAGACTGTCTGCATACACCAAACTTTCTTTAAATTCCACTATAGATTCATTTTTATTTATGAATTTATTTATTATATAACTTTAGTTAATTTTCCTGAGAATGGCCTGTATTCTGCCTTTGTAAATGAACTCCCCATACTCATCAGTTGGAAGCATCATTAAGTGCCTAGTGTTTACTGTACTAGTGATGCCCCCAGTTCAATTGATACTCATCCACCTTATCAAGTAGCCAATAAGATAATTGTTCCAGGGCCACCAGGTGACCAAGAGCAGTGTGCCAGAGAGATGGTACTGGGGCACAGGGGCCTTTCCACTCTTTGACCAAAGGTTTACGCTCTAGCATGAGAGTGGTCCAACCAGCAAGTGGTGGAGTCTGCTTACTTAATAGAATAGAATAGAATCTCTTTATTGTCATTGTCATGGTTAACAATGAAAATTAGGTGCCATCCTTCAGTGCGGCACAGAGAAAACAAAAAAACAATAAATAATAAAAAAGTAAAGGAAAGAAACACTTACAGTCACACATACACATACACTCTTTCACATTCTAAAAGATATTGCACGTGTCTGAAATTGCACAGATTTGTTATTAAGAGTCAGTATTGCACAGAAAAGAAATACTTGGCAGTGTCACATTTTAATATTGCACAGGAGAAGTTTTAGTGGAAGTTGGTGGTATTTAACAGTTTCACAGCACTGGGATAAAAACTGTTTTTCAGTCTGCTGGTTTTTGTTTTAATTGCTCTGTACCGTCTGCCTGATGGCAGCAGTTCAAACAGACTGTGACCAGGGTGTGATGTGTCCTTTGTTATGTTCACTGCCTTCTTGATGCAGCGTGAACAGTACAGTTCTTCCAGAGAGGGGAGGGGGCAGCCAGTTATACCCTGGGTGACCTTAATGACCCTCTGGAGCGCTTTCCTCTGTGCCGCTGTGCAGCTTGAGTACCACACACAGAGGCAGTAGGTGAGGATGCTCTCAACAGAGCAGTGGTAGAAGGCCACCAGCAGTTTTTGAGGGATGTTGTTTTTCCGAAAAATCCTCAAGAAGTAAAGTCTCTGCTGGTCTTTCTTCACCAACTCGGTGGTGTTTGCGCCCCATGTCAGGTTCTCTGTCATGCGAGCCCCCAGGAAACGGAATTCAAGGACCCTCTCCACACAGACCCCGTTAATGTGTAGTGGCTGAATGTCCTGTTTGTGCTTCCTGAAGTCCACCAATAAGCTCCATGGTCTTGGCTGTATTGAGGAGCAAGTTGTTGTCGTCACACCACACTATGATCTGCTCCATCCGCAAATTTGACGATGGAGTTGCTGTGGTGGGCGGGGGCATAGTCGTGGGTGTATAGGGAATAGAGCAGAGGGCTCAGCACACAGCCCTGTGGCGAGCCGGTACTGAGACTGACAGTTGTGGAAGTGTGAGGGCCCACTCTAACCTTCTGAGTGCGGTCTGTCAGGAAGTCTTTGATCCAGCTGCAGGTGGAGTATGGGAGTCCCAAGTCCAACAGTTTGGAAACCAGCTTGTGGGGGAGGATGTTGTTGAACGCAGAGCTGTAGTCTATGAAGAGCAGCCGTTCGTAGCTCCCCTGCTGCTCTGGATGGGCCAGCGTGGTGTGGAGGGTTGTGGGAATGGCGTCCTCTGTGGACCTGTTTGCCCTGTATGCAAACTGGTGAGGGTCAAAGGTGGGAGGGAAAAAGGATGTGATATGACTCCGGACCAGTTTCTCAAAATACTTCATCACCACAGGGGTGAGTGCCACTGGCTGGTAGTCATTGAGTCCAGTGATGGTTGCTTTTTTGGGCAGTGGGACTATAGTGGAGGTTTCAGACAGGGTGGTAGAGTGGATTGGGACAGGGACTGGTTACAAATCCTTGTGAAGAACCCAGCCAGCTGGTCTGCACAGGCCTTTAACACCAGACCGGAGATGCCATCAGGTCTAGCGGCCTTCCACACACTCCTCCCATTCCTCCCATTCCTCCACTGTGAGGATGAAGCTGCTGTGGGCTGCTGGATGATGTGTGCCAGCCTCTGGTGGCTCTACCTCGAAGCGGGCAAAGAGGAGGTTTAGCTCCTCTGCCAATGAAATATCGCCACCAGCAGCACTGAGGTTAGTCTTGTGGTTGGTGATGTGCTGGACTCCCTGCCACACCTGCCTGCTGTTGTTGCCGTCCAGGTAGTCCTCAATCTTTCTCCTGTAGTCTGATTTTGCCTTCCAGATGCCTCTCTTCAGATTGGCCCGGGCTGCACTGTAGAGAGCCCTGTCTCCAGACCTGAGGGTGATGTTTCTCCTCTTCAACAGCTGCTGGACCTCCCTGGTCACCCAGGGCTTCTGGTTGGGGTAAATTCGAACAGTTTTGTCCACTGTGACATTGTCTGTACAGGTCTTAATGTAACACAAGATGCTGTCAGTGAACACCTCCAGGTCTTGGTGTTTGAAAATGTCCCAGTTAGTCCTGTCGAAGCAGTCCTGTAGCTGCCCAGAGGCTCCCACAGGCCAGGTTTAATAGTCTTTATGGTGGTAAGGGCCGTTTTCCCGAGGGGGGTTTATGCAGGAATTAAAAGCAGTGACAAGTGATCAGACTGGGTTACGTGTGGTAGCGGTATGGCCCTGTATCCCAGCTTGATGTTGCTATACACTTTGTCCAGTGTGTTAGCTCCCCTGGTAGCACATTTCACATGCTGGTGAAATTTAGGGAGTATTGCTTTCAAATCCGCATGGTTAAAGTCCCCAGCTATGATACACACAGCGTCCGGGTACATGCTCAGCTGCTTGCTATTGTTTCTATGTAAAAGTCCGAGGGCCGCATTAGCATTAGCATCCGGTGGAATGTAAACAGCAGTGAGCATGACCACAGTAAACTCCCTGGGAAGGTAAAAGGGCCTGCATTTAACAGTCATATACACTACTCACAAAAAGTTAGGGATATTCGGCTTTCGGGTGAAATTTCAGGATGAACCGAAAATGCATTCTAACCTTTCCAGGTGAACTTAATGTGACCTTCTGTAAACTTTTGAATGCACATGTCCAACTGTTCAGTGTTTCAGTACTTTTTGTACAAGTTGCTGTTCTCTAACAAGGAGTTTAACGGCAAAATTCACATCAGGTGTTTGATGCTCCAGCTCATCGAGGTCGTATCATTAGGGAACGGCTGCTGGAGACTGGGGTACCTCAGATGGAGTGGCCTGCACTTTCTCCAGACCTGAATCCCATAGAAAACCTATGGGATCAGCTGAGTCGCCGTGTAGAGGCTCGGAGCTCTGTACCCCAGAACCTCAATGTCCTGAGGGCCGCCCTTCAAGAACAGTGGGATGCCATGCCTCAGCAGACAATAAGTCGACTTGTGAACAGCATGAGACGTCGTTGTCAAGCTGTAATTGATGCTCAAGGGCACATGACAAGTTATTGACACTGACATTTTTTTTGTGGTATATCCACCACTGTTGTTGGCTTTTGTTTCAAGAAATTGTTTGAGATGAGGAAATCACCAGTGTATGCTTCTACTTAAATGCCCTACTTCCATGATATAATATCACTGTAGCGTGAACTTTTTATATTTTCCATAAATTTCACCCAAAAGCCAAATATCCCTAACTTTTTGTGAGTAGTGTATTCCAAGTCTGGGAAACAGTGACTGTTCACAGTTACTGTGTTTGTACACCAGTTGCTATCAATATAAACACAGAGCCCCCTCCTCTGCTCTTACCGGAGTCTCTGGTTCTGTCGTGATGCTGTGCTGAGTAGCCTGCTAGCTCGATAGCAGAGTCCAGAATGCATGAATGAACGTACAACGTACAAACATAAAGCCAAAAAAAGCACCGAAAATGAGAGGACTGAGCCGCTGCAACTGTGTGCGCCGCCATCTTGGGACACTAAACTGAGGGGTCGCCCAAAATAAAAAGACTGAGAACGAAAGGGATATCTTGGCTGATTATTTTTTCCATGTTAATATGTACTGCAGACCAAAACTGTGTACTAAAGTACCATCTTCATCCCGACACCTCCAGCACCCTGAGCTGTTGGTTAAGCCGACTTTGAGGAGTCTGGATGGCGTCCAGTAGACTCGATTTATAATTTTAAATTGAATCAACCTTGTTTGTAGCTCCCTTGACATTTTTTCCCATTTCTAAGAATTTTACATCATTTTGCTTCAGTGAAAGATCCATATGAATCTGTTTCCCATGTCAATTTCAGGGACAACATATTAGAGTCTGCAGCAGTAAGGATCATGGAAAAGCAGGCGAAGGCTTTATGGCCACGACCAAAAATGTTTAGGATCGTATCTAGAGTATCGTCACTAGATGGACCTTTTGAAAGAGAGCCAAAAGTTTTAACCAACAGGTGTCTTAACTGCAGATACTCAAAACTTTAATACCTTTTTGAAACCATGATTTCCAGAAAAATGGCAATTTATCTACAGCCTACAAAGCCTGAGATTAAACCAGATCCCTGCAGACCGGTGAAGATATAGATCAAATTTGAGGATGTGAGGGGTGTGTGGGACACATGCAACATATGTTAAGAGACACTGAGCACCTCTCCATCACCCTGTATTATTTTTCATTATTTTTATTATTTGAGTTTATTATTCTGTGGGATTGATATTCTGTTTATCTGCCATCTTAAATGTAATTTAAAATTGATTCATGTGCGGTTACAGTGAGCAAAGCCCACACAGGCACTTTGGGCAGCCAGGTGTCCTTAGGGGTCCTTTAAGAAGGTGCGGGCGGCTGTGCCGTATTCAGTGTATAAACAGCCTGCGGCTAGCAGCAAAGTTGCTGATGTACGTGTGTCTGTGTGTTTTCCAGGTAAGCTAAAGTGGCACAAAAGTGTATGAAAATAGCGACGCAGATGTTTAATGTGTGTTTATAATGTGTTTAAAGAAATGTAGTTGTCCGACTAAAATACAAGTAAATGTGCAGAATATGGGGAACGTGTTGGTATTTTGCGGAGTGGATGTTGAGTGCAAGTGTGCTGTATTCAGTGTATAGACAGCCTGCGGCTAGCAGCAAAGTTGCTGATGTGTGTGTGTCTGTGTGTTTTCCAGTGTTGTGAAGTAAAGAAAAAAAAAGAAACTCAAAAAAACTCATGCACGCCTGGAAGTCCATTTATTACATCCAAGTGTGCAACAGGTGTCAGAAGAGAACAAATGCTGCTTTGAAGGTGATATGGAGGGGGGGTGCCGGGGTGGGTGGCTTTCTCAGGGGGCAGAGACCACTGTGCCATGTGCCTAACAGTAAAAGCATAGTGGTCGAATAATAAATTAGGCATCCCTAGGCCTCAACTGACTACTGGTCTCTGACGTTTTTGCAGTTTCATCCTGGGACGTTTGTGATTCCATAAAAATTGACTTCATATTTGACCAAACTGTTTAATGTAACAGGATTTTACTTGGAAGAGCTTGGAGTAAATAATCAAATTTCGGAGTACAGTTCATTTTAATAATGTTTACCTTACCCCACATAGAGAGGCACAACTGAGACCATCTCTCTATATCGGCCCGCAGTTTGACCAGTAGGGGATCAGAGTTTATTTGAATTAAATCAGACAATAAATGGGGGAATATTATGCCAAGATACTTAATCCCTTTCTTGGGCCAGACAAATGTCAATCAGATAAGATTTTCAGAAGACACGTTTCCTTTAAAGTTTGATGCAATTTCAATCTGTTTTTCAAGTTCCTGTAGTTTTGCTTTATTTTCCTTTTCTTTTTTTGAAATGAAGTGTTGAATTATCTGAGCTCTCAAGAAGGCTTTTAAAGCTTCCCAAGCTACTTCTGCAGAAGGAGCAGTTGGTAAATTAGTTTCTATGTAGAGACTGATTGGTGATCTGAGTGATTCCTTAAGAGTGTCATCTAGTAAAAGGCTAGAATTCAGTCTCCATCTTTTTATTTTATTTATTTATCCTTTATTTTACCAGGAAGGTCCCATTGAGACACAATGTCTCTTCTTCCAGGGAGTCCTGGTCAAAATGGCAGCATAAAAAAAAAAAAAAAAATCTGGGTGATTTCTTTTGTTTGGTAAATGGTAGTATGTTCATATATATTGGGCTATGGTCTGAAATAATTATATTACATATGTCACTTGATACTACAGTGGAAGGCAAAGACTGAGAAACCAAGAAGAAATCAAACCTAGAAAATGAGTAATGGGGGATGAAAAGAATGTGTAATCCCTTGAAGAGGGGTTATGTAGCCACCAAACATCCACCAAGCCAAGTGCCTTGGACATTTTTTTTAAATATAACATGTGCATTGGTAGTGTGGACTATTGACGAGTTACGATCTATCACCCCCAGCCAGACCATCAGTTTCCCAGTAGAACAAATCTCCTGCCTGATTCTGCCCAGCACAGCAACATGAACTCTGCCAGCCTCACTGCTGGGTTCATCATTACAAACACACTGTGCAGTCAAGCTTTGTTCAAATTTACAGAACTTTATTTGAAATTTATTTGAAGATCTCAGTGTGAATGAGTGAATGAATGAACGAGTGACTGAATGAATAAAAGATTTTATTTTCGAACAAGTATACAACAAGTATACAACAAAAAATATAATATATATATTTGTTCATTTTCCATATATAAATACAAAAGATTAAAAAAGACAACAAAAACAGAAACAGATAAACAATATAGTGTATCCTGTTCGAAAAAGGAGTAGGAAGAAGTATACATCTCAGTGTTTCTAAAGATACAAAACATGTCCTGCTGCGTTATGGGGAAATGTGTAGAAAATGATGCCTGTGAAGATTCTCAGTCATCCAGGTCATGGTATGTAAGTAGCGTAGAGCAAGTCAACTGGACTGATAGTAGATTTCAGAAGACGTTTCGCTTCTCCTCCAAGAAGCTTCTTCGGTTCTGAACTGAAGAAGCTTCAGTTCAGAACTATGCTACTTACATTTAGAAAATGATGTTCAGCACATGATTTGAATATTTCAGCTCAGAATATGTGAATGCTGCCATTGTCATGTTATATAAAAAATACTGAAGATGTTCACTGTAAATAAACCTGAACAGGTCTCAACAGATTATTTGAGTATTTGAGTATTTATTTATTTTGATAAAGAAATCAGGGACAGTACATATTAATGGACACTTTCATGTAAATTTGTAGGATTGTAGCGAGCAGCTAATTTCCATCCTTTGTCCCTGGGCAGGTTGATGTTATCATTGTAATCAATAAATCAAAAATACACTACCAGTAAATGGTGCGAGGTACAATAACAATAAGAATAAAGAATACAGTACATAACATAACATAGACAAACAATAAACCTGTTACTCATGACAGACCAAAAATAAGGTGTCCATTAGATGTTAAAGTGCTGGAGTGCTAAAGTGATGTAAGTGCTAAAGTGCTAAAGCTGAATATTGCATGTTGCCCTATTGCACATATTTTGCACACACAGACGTGTGTGTGCTGGTGTTATTGCACAAGTTAGCATACATAGATATAATTATGTACACACAAATTAACAGGATTTGCATACATAAAAAAGTATGTAAGCATACTTGGTCACCAGACTGGCCCGTCACCAGCAACACTCCCATCAACTAAACAATTACACAGAATTAATACAAATAAAAATATCAGATACAGATAGATTATATAATCCTGCATGGTTTCAAACTGGACTTCTAAACACCTTTGTATCCAATATTATTTTATAGCTACATGATTTCTTCTTTCTTCAGACTGAGACACTGCAGCCTGTCAGGGAGCAGCTGTGCTTCTCTGGCCTGGGCTCTGAAGTCCAACCCCCATCTGACAGAGCTGGACCTGAGTGAGAACCAGCTGCAGGATTCAGGAGTGGAGCTGCTGTCTGCTGGACTGGAGAGTCCAAACTGCAGACTGAAGACTCTGAGGTCAGACTGCATTTCATTAGCTCTGTGTTTACATGAAATATGAAATGAATATTATTTTAATGTTGTATTATTTTTGCAGAGATCTGTGTAAATTTGATATTATTTTGATGCACAATGATTATCACAAAGGTGAGATGACATGGACATGTTGAGCTGTAGATTTTACATTTTCAATACGCAAAAATCCTACATTCAGTAATTTAGTCTTCAGTCTCCTCTTGTTTGTTCATGTTGTCATGCATTTTTTGATGATTAACAGTTTATTGTTTTACAGTAAAGATAGCATAAAAACATTAAAATCAGGACACATAAGATCATGTAACCCTTGGAAATAAAAATAAAATAAATTAAAATAAATAGGACAGTGGTGCCTAGAGGGCTTTAAAGTTTACAGCATTATTCAGTGACAGGTAATCTAACAGTGTGCATCACAGGTATTCACATTTACAAGTTACAGATATGAGAGTTCACCCACAATGACAGACTGTCTGCATACACCAAACTTTCTTTAAATTCCACTATAGATCCATTTTTATTGATGAATTTATTTATTATATAACTTTAGTTAATTTTCCTGAGAATGGCCTGTATTCTGCCTTTTTAAATGAACTCCCCATACTCATCAGTTGGAAGTGTCATTAAGTGCCTAGTGTATACTGTATGAGTGGTAATGTCCCCATTTCAATTGATGCTCATCCACCTTATCAAGTAGCCTATAAGATAATTGTTCCAGGGCCAGAGAGATGGTACTGGGGCACAGGGGCCTTTCAACTCTTTGACCAAAGGTTTACGCCCTAGCATGAGAGCGGTCCAATCAGCAAGTGGTGGAGTCACCTTACTTAATGCTGAGTCCAAGCCAAATGCCTTGGACATTTTTTAATATAACATGTGCCTTGGTAGTGTGGAGTGATGACGAGCTATGATCTATCACTGGGTCCATTACTTCATTAAAATCACCGCCCGAGATAATTGGATAGTTTCCCATATCATCAAGTTTTTTTCTCAAGTCATCTAGAAAATGCAGGGTCATCTACATTTAGTGCGCACACATTCGCTAAAATAATACTATTACCCTGGAAAAAATCAACAGAATTCTCCCTGCCTCATCCATACGTCTCAAACATTTAACCTGTAGTTGCTTATTAGTTAGTATTGCCACCCCTGTGCTCTTGTTGCTGCCACAGGCAGCACCCACAAAGCCGACCCAATCCTCACAAAGCTTCTGGGATTCTTTTGTTAGTAAGTGGGTCTCCTGCATAAAAACTACAGAGCATTCAGAAAGTATTCAGACCCCCTTCACTTTTTTCACTTTTGTGATGTTGCAGCCTGATGCTACAATCTTTTCAATTCATTTTTTTTCTCATTAATCTACACTCAGGGCCCTATCTTGTGCCACCCGCTATCCGCTGCCACTACCCGCTACCCGCAAATTGCGGATTTAGGAACTTCCGCTATCCCTAAACGGTATCTTGCGCCACCCGCTACCCGCTATCCGTTATGCGGACTGCATCATTTGCGCCTGGAGGTGCGTCCGTGGGCGTGTTTCATGCGCTATCCCTAAAGTTGCTATCTTGTGCACACACTTTAGGGAAAGCGGATAGCGGGTGGTCCTGACCACCCGCTATCCGCTATCCCTAAAGTTTGGGCTGTTAGGAGAGCGCGCCCAGGCGGCTTCAATGCGCGCCCCGACGGAGCCTCACCACGCACACGGTCGGACTGATACCGGGACGCCGCCGGAATGGACTGAGTATATTACTCATATAGACTGTTTAGAGGAAAGACTGTTTTAATTGGACACTTACGCCAGCACGTTTTATTGTTTTATCATAAGCCAGCAGCTGTGCTATGTTTTTATTTTTAATATTTTATTTGCCCAATCTACCTTGTCAATAAATTAGTTTACACATAGTTCCACCTCTGCCTCTTGTGTGTGTGTGTGGTGTGGCCCGGGGATTTTACTCAATCAGTACAACCTTGTAACACGTCCACTTGGACACATATGGCTCCACCTCCCGAATTAACTCGCCTATAATATAATATATAATATGTATATATATAAAGCCAACTTGCTTTAGCCTCAGTAGAAGCCCTGAGAAAATCTACCTCCCTCTCTCCATCGCGGGTTTAGGATTTAGGATTTAGGATAGCGCATCCTGCCCTTAAAGGCAATGGCACCTGGCACACTGATTGGTTTAACTGGCGTAACGCCCAAAACACGCCTATACATAATATAGCGGGTAGCGGAGGTGCTTTGCGGATAGCGGGAGGTGCACAAGATAGCAACTTTTACGGGGAACGCCTCTTCCTAAATCCTAAATCCGCAAATAGCGGGTTTAGGGAGTCTGGCGCAAGATAGGGCCCTCAGTACCCTATATTGACAAAGTGAAAACAGTGATTTTTTTAAAATTTATTCAAAAGAAAAAACTGAAATATCACATAGACATAAATAAACCTAATATATAACACATAGTAAAGGCAACAGAAGTGCTTAAACCACACTCACTTTTGTGGAGGAAAATTATTAGGCCAGGCCACTGGCCTAAGTGTGGAGTAAGGTTACGGCATATCAGCCCTTATGTCTCCCTTCTGTTTACTCCTGTCTCCCTCATCTATCGTCCTGGTACATAGGCTACAGCCGAGGCAAGGCTACAGCCGAGGCATCAGCTTGGCCTGTCTTCTAGGGTTAGGATCGCTATTTCGGCTATTACAAAGATTCACTGTCTCCAGACTGTCTCCATGATAAATCCCAATCTATGTTCAGTGTCCTTTAAGAGACCTATAAAATTCTTGGTATGCAGAACTGACCGTGGTGCCGCCTGCCGGGACTGCAATCATTTCTCCTGACTCAGTAAAGCTGAATATTCAACCTAAGTCATCCTGGCTTCATGTCTCTCTCTCTCTCTCATGTCTTTTCTTCAATGAACCTCAACCATTTCCATAACAACTATGGTCTGACTCTCTGACTGTAGGCTGCTGTAAACGTAAACAGTGCCCTAGCCACCCTGCTGGGACTCCTGGCCGGCACAGAGTGGAGATAATTATCCTCCCCTCCGCCTGATTCAGGCATTACCATTATCATAAGACTATCATAACACAGAGAAAAGCATTTGCTTTACCGAGAAAATATACCATCCTCCTGCAGAGAAAGAGAGAGAGAAAAATCCACCAGAAGGGGATAATTTAAATCGTCTAGAGAAATTGTCCCAATAATTAAGTCCTGAGAGAGAGAGAGAGAGAAGGAAAATAGTGACTTCACATGGCTTGTTCATATGTATTGATCTACTTATCCTTCATATGTGCTGCTTCAACAATGTGGTTTCGATCCTGGAATCTGAAAAATTTGGCGATTAGGGGTCTTACCGGCCCGGGCTGCTTGGGATCTGGGCTTCTGCGCAGAGCCCTGATCCTGTTCTGTCGATTTCCAGCCCACTCGGAAAATCTGTGTTCAGTATCTTAGGGAAATTTTGCTTAAGAAGGCCAGGGCATTCCTCGCTGTCTTCTGGAAACCTGATGAAACGTAAATTATTCCTTCTCTCCCGATTCTCAATGTCATTGAGTTTTTGTCGGAGTGCCTCCACTTCTGTGGCTGGGGCTTGGCCAGGTGCCTCTTGTTGGCCTCCTCAAGAAAGCAAAGACAGCTCTGCACTTGAGAGATGTGGTTAGCAGTTTCAGCTAATTTGCTATCTGTGGCATTTGTGGTCATCCGGAGAGCTTCTAACTTCTTGTCATGTTACTGCTGCTTGTTCCTTGTTGCATCGTGTCTTTGAACCTGGCACTGCTGGGCTCAGGAGTTTGGAGTTGAGTCTGCTAATTAAATTTAAAACCTCCACAGCTCTCAGATTATGAGAGGTTCAAGCAGGTTTTCTATCAAGTTCAGATTTATTTTAGAGCTATGATCTTTATTTTTTATTTCAGACTGAATTCATTTGTCTTTGATTTCTAAACACCTTTGTGTCCAATATTATTTTATAGCAACATGATTTCATCTTTCTTCAGACTGAGTCACTGCATGTTGTCAGGGAGCAGCTGTGCTTCTCTGGCCTGGGCTCTGAAGTCCAACCCCCATCTGACAGAGCTGGACCTGAGCAAGAACAACGAGCTGCAGGATTCAGGAGTGGAGCTGCTGTCTGCTGGACTGGAGAGTCCAAACTGCAGACTGAAGACTCTCAGGTCAGTAGCTGATGCCTCTGTGACTGAAACAATGTCAGGAAATTACTGAATAGATTCAGGCAGGGAAACAAATTCCAATTATTCCCACCAATTCAATACTGATGATGATGTTTTAATCCCTACAGGCTGTAAAATGAAAAAGACTGGATTAAAGCTGACAGCCTGAGAAAATGTGACTACTGAGGCAGTATGAACACACACACACACACACACACACACACCTCTGAGTGAAATGCACGACACAGAAGAGTAGCAGTCGTATCCTGATCACCCAGACAGATTTGACCAGGAGCCTCAGGTTCTGTGTAGAGAAGGTCTGACTGGGCGATGTTACTGGGAGGTCCAGTGGAGAGGATGGGTTGAAACAGCAGTGACTTACAGAGGAATCACTAGAAGTGGAGATTACTCTGAGCTTGGAAACAATAAATAGTCCTAACCCTAACCCTAACCTAACCCTAAGTTTTTTTAGTCCCTGTAAAAGTTCAGGAACTCTCTCCTTCGGGGTGGTTCCAGTGGTGGAGACACGCGATAATGGCCCCGGCCCCGTAAAATTACCCCGAAGTTCCTGCAGTGGAAACGGGCCCTCTGACAGACTGAGACTCCTCCACACCTTCAGCTCCACCTTCACTGAGCCTCTCTACCCTGGGTTTGGGTTTGGGATTAGATTCTGGCCTCCTCCTTCTCATGTGGCTCTGCTGCCAGTTTCTGAGAGATAAAAACTTCTGTCAAAGCCACCAACAAGTGTTGGGGAAAATGTTGCATAATGTGATGGATATGAGCAGCTTTTGATTAATATCATTGTGCTAGACAGATATTATGCAAGGCCAAACCAGTGGACCACACACACACACACACACATTGATGGATTGATGTTTATCAGGAAGCTGATTGTTAATGCTGAAAACATAAGTCCATTAAGTATTTAAGAAGTCATTTAAAAGGTGATTAAAAACAGACACAGACGAAGAGGAAATTCATTTGTAATAGTTTCTAGTTAAAAATGTCCTTTAAAAATGTCCTGTTAAAGAAAGAGGTTAAAAAGCAGTTGTAAATATTTGATTGGAAATACTTTATTTGCAGTACATTGGAGTTTTACAGTGTATGTTTCTTTAATGATTTATTTCGTGAATAGGCCTACTTTCCTTAAAAAAAAAAAAAAAGAAAATGTTATATCTACCTGTTTAATTGCCTGTAAAAGAAACCTGAAAGAAGGAAAATAAAACTATGACAGAAAACTGTTTATAATGAAAAAATGCATGTTGTTGCTGAAATATGTTACATTTAAAGAAATCCTTTACCTTGTAAATACTTCTGAAAATTATACATCTTGCTTTGCTCTGTTCAAATCTCTCACTGTGTTCCTGGTCAGGCAGGCTGGAGAGGCTAGCTCTATGAAAACTGATGCAACATCAAAACATCTGGATTAAATAATCCACACCAGTGGAGCAGAGGCACACTTCAATCTCTGGTGAATTTCTGCAGCACTGGGCTCCTTTGGCTCGTTTTTGTCACCTGTCATATCTCTGTAATATCTTTGTAATATTACTATAGTAACTCAGTGACTGAGTTTGGCCTGTGTAGGTCGAAGCAGTTTGATCATTTAACAATGAAAATTTGAAATTTCTTTTTTTTAATTACAGAGGGCATATAAATTAAAATAATAATGTTAATGATACTTCAATAAAGTCCAGCCATATCCTCCACCTGTGCAGCTCACTACCTCACACACACACACACACACACACTGTTTCTGTCATTTTACAGAAACAGAAACAGAAAGTCTGTGACGGCAGGAGCTGTGTGTTTAATTTGAGCTGGGAAAGTCTTCAGTGTCATGAAGCTGATTTACTCTTTTGGATTCACTGTGAAAAGTGATCTGTTATTAACTGTGTCATGGCTGCGTGCCTGATGTTTGAGGGAGGAAGACGGCGTGTGGAGCAGGAGCGCCAGATTCATTTGAGAAGCGCCAGATTCACTTAAGATGCCCCTATACTGCAACACTTACGGTATAAAAAACAAAAAGACGTTTGGCTCGTTCCCGTTAACTCAGACACACATGCCCCAAATCCATCACCAAGATTTAAGTGTCTTTAAAATTAATGCTTTGGACTTGTCGTTTCAATGTATATCATGAGTTAACGCGCAGTGAGGTCTGTGGCTGGGTAGGCAGGATCAGCCAGAGCTTAAATCGCATAGTAGATGCATACAAAAATATATATGAAGTAGAACTCAATATTAAAACCACTGCAAAGTCAGTCAAGTTGCAGCTACAAAAAATGTAGTTATTGACATCAGCGGATTGTAGCGCGCACACAATTAGGCCTGCCGCTGATTAATTATCTGAGACAAACATTCACCTGCATTTCTGCAGGATTTACAGGCCAGGAGCTCCCAAAGACAAGATCACAACAAGAAATCAGCTGAGTCTCAACAACACAGGACTTCCAGCTCCAGTGCAGTCTTTAAGAGAAACAACCACCCGCTCACATCACACACCATTAAACCTCCAAGCACAACCAAGTCTGAAAAGCCTAAAAAGCTACTGAGTCACTCATATACAAGCACAACATAGGAAGACTTTATAAACAGAGAGAGAGAGCGCAACAACCTGCTAGCTTGACCACATCCACACAACCTGGCCTTTCTTTTTGTACCATTCTGTTTGAAAAGTCCTCACAATTTGTGTCCCTTCCTTCGGATTAGATCCTTGAGGTCAGGTGTTGGTTTCCCAGTTAATATTACGTTATTTTTCCCTCAAATATCAAGTTAGAAAATCTTTTCATGGGAAATCTCGACCTTCGCTGCCAAAAGCACCGTGTGCCGGTGACAACAGCATCACGAGACCTTGTGGGGGGTTCAGGGCCTGTCAGGATTCCCGACGTTCCCAACTCGGGAAGCCAACCCACAGAGGCAGAGAGGCGCAAACTGGGAAATTCTTACGTCACAGCAGCAATGGAAACATAAAATAAAATAAAATAGAATAAATGCCAAAATATACACAATAAAGACTATATACAGTAAAATAAATAAATAAATAAATAAACTATAAACATCTAACATGAGATATACAGATAGTAAATATGAAAATATAGACATGGTATATGAAATATACAGATGGTTGCAAGAGTTAAAAACAGAATGAGTGTATATTAACTAAGATATAAATAATATAAATAATAAATGAACAGTTAATATGCTGAATAGTGGAGGACCAGTGTTAAAACCAAACAGCAGAGAGTTGTGAGTCTCTGTCAGACAGATGTGAGTTATTGTATAGTGTGATGGCTATTTTTGTTCCACTCTGCATTGAAGTCCCTCTCTCTTCGGCCAAATGATCTAACGTCTCCTTTTGCCTATAATCAGCTGTGCAGCTTTACCGTCTCCATGTCCCGACAACAATCCTCCACGCAGTCGGAACCAGCCTGGCTCGTCTCTGTGCGACTCCGGCAACAGTCTCAGTGGGAACAGAGCTGCTGCTTGGGGGGTTTCAGGCTGTGCCGGTTGGGTTGGAGATCCAGGCTCCGAGAGAGTTGTAAAAAGTGGTGCAGCATTTTTCATGAAGTTTTGTTTTCTTATTCACCGGTTTGGACATGTTTGTACAAGCACCTGTAGCGTAATTTGCCATAGGCCCATGGGTTTTATGACCCATGGGCCCCTTTGCCTGACCTGGGGAGCCCCCTGGGCCCTTGCTGGAAAAATAAATAATTTCACCATTTACCATTAATATTTGTGACTTCCTTTTTGTCTTACCTTAATAATAGACTAAGTCAAAAATGATTCATGATCTCTGTATCAAAACCATGCAGGCTACCGTAGCCTGGCTGCGTGGTTGGTTTGTTCCATTTGAGAGTTCTAAAGGCCAAGCTAGAACGCACGAGTCAGAACCAGAACACAACGCACGCGGTCACTCACGGCAGAGTCATTTCTAGCTAGCTCGTGACAGTCTATCTCAGTGTTTCTCAAATGGGGGCACACGTACCCTTGGGGGTACTTGAAGGACCTCCAGGGGGTACGTGAGATTTTTCCAAATTATACAACACATAGGCTAGAGCCGACCGAGCAATCTGATTGATCAATCAGACATTTAGAATGTGCTCAAATGAGCATGACAGCACTGCTAGCCGTGCTCAAATGAAAAATACTGAATCAATCACTGAAACTATTAGGCTACTCCGCCTCTATCTTATTGCCCAAGTCTGTGTTGTTTCCACGGCAACACGAAACGTTTCACCGAAACCCGCAGCAAAAGCCGCTGTCAGCTTTATTAGTCTGCATAATGGACCGTTTTGTTGTCAATTTTGATTTATTTGGCGAGCTAAGTTTGGATAAATGGCTGAAAGAAGAAGACAAGGCAGAAGAGAAAAAAGAGAGATATGCGAGAGTGACGAGTGAAGAGCTGAATCAGCTGGAGAGGTCAGGAAATGAAGCCGGTACGGCCCGGTCAACGTCATGGGCCGTCAAATGTCTACAAGACTACCTGACAAACACCGGGCAAACAGCTGATTTCTCACTTGTAAGGAATGAGGAGCTAAACAAGATCCTCCGTGAATTTTAATTTCTATAATAAAGCGCCTCAGCAGATTCAGCACCACGGACAGTACCTGCTGAGGCAGATTCAGCACCACGGACAGTACCTGTAGGATTTTGCACAGAGATGTGCGGCTGTAACTTTGTTTTTGTTATTAACATGTTAATGTTATCAGTTATTAATTAGCCTATTAATCATTATTAATTTGTTCAGTCTTTATGAGTTTCCTGGGCCATTGATTTAATTAATTTGTTTGCATCTGTACACTGAAGTGAACATTTAATAAATAAACACATCTGTGAAAACTGTGGTCTTTATTTCAGAGGTAAATTGATAACAGCCTGAAAAGGTGATTCTATAACTCTGTTCAGCCTTAATGTGACTGCTTACTGTCCTTACTTTTGCTGCTTAGCCACATTAATCTGAGCTGACGTTAAATTGGAGTGACACACCCCCAGCTGACATAAAACATCTGCCGGTGAGTTTATGAAAAGACAGATGTTTGCCGACACTGGAAAGCAGTAGCCTGTATTTAAATATAACTGTTAATATTTGGTTGGTTGTAGATAAAGATCAGCTGTGTTGCTGAGGTTGTCACGGCACCTGTTACATTAAAACTGACTGAGAAGTCGGCAGAACGGTAACTATCAGTCCATGATTTTTTTTTTTTCCTAGCGGATATTGAAGTTACAACAAGATTGAGCTAGCAAAGCAGTTTTGTGTTATGTTTGGTATTTATTCAGTTTCGGGAAATCAAGATTCATTCTTGAGTCATGGAAACTAACACATATGGATGTGTTATGAATGCATTCATTTATGCAGTTAATGTGAAACGTAACCAAATATTGGCCTAATAGGAGAGACTGCCTGCTGAGAACAGAAGTAGGCTTACAGCTGATTGACCTTGTTAAAAAGTGTATTATTTAGTTGTTAAATAAGTGTTCTTATGGCGTGTGTATGAGCTTGTGTTTCCCAATGTATTTTTATTGAAAAATGTTTTACAAACATTGCACTTTGTGGGCCTAAATGTTGTTTATGTTGTAATTTGTTGTAATGTTGATCCAAATAAAATTGCATTTATAGCAAAGTGCTGTGTTTATTCTGTAATTATATGCATGTAAAATGAATAACAAATGCAAATCAGAACAGATTGACGCTGACGGTCATTGACAGATTTAACAGTTATGAAGCTCCTATAATCCTTGTAGGCTACCAACCATGCAAGATGAAGTTGCTGAAAATCGTTTTGCTAGTCTATAAATGTATCCTGCGCACACAACCTGAAATGAATGCAGTGCTCTTTCTTGTAGGGCAATAATTGAAAAAGGCGCACCTCTCCACTGTGCGTCTTTGCGTGCATCGTTTTTCCCAAACGGGTTTTTATTACCTCTGAGGTCTGGGTTAAGAATTTGACAGGGGGCCCTTTTGATCAATAACCCACAAGGAAAAAAGTGAAATTACGCCACTAAGAAGCACAGTCAGTTCAAACAGGCAACACAACACACAACAAATAAACAGTTTGACTGGTTGATGTACAGTACACTGTATGTATTTGAATTGTGTGACGTCCCCTTTGATTGGTTTAAAAATGTAAATATTCTTCTTCTCTTGTTTTATGTTTGTGTAGTACGGAGCCGCGGAGGGGCCATAGAGAGAAAAATAAAACACACCAGGCCACGTTTTACTACATTGTGCGCTAGAAATGTTTGAGTACAAACCAGATACAGTTTGACTCGCTTTTTGAATAAATTAATTTTGTATAACTGTAGTCCTGTTTACAATCCGGTGGCAGGGTGAGGGTAAAGTCATTAAAGCTGGAAGTTGTTTTACAGTGCCCCCTGGTGGTGTTGGGCCCCACAGCAGAATAACAGCACAGTGTTGGCTTCATGATGTTCACCTGATGTGTGTTACTGCTCAGCACAGGACCTCATATTCACCTGAGATCAGTCTGTTCAAACACTAAGTTGTTGTTTCATTCAGAAATGTTTCATAGGTACATCAGTTTATAGGCACATTTTATTTTCAACAAAAGCTTTATCCCATATGCCATAACTGAACTGAACAAGAAAATGAAAAGACTGTAACTGTGGTGAAATGTATATGTATGGTGGCGGGTATGCGTTTATGGTATTGGTTGGTGTTCCCTTTGTAATGTTGTTTGTGTAATCCTTGTGACTGTACGGAGGTGAAAACAATTATCCTGAAAAAGGACAATAAAATCTATCTAATCTAATCTAATTTTGAAAATGACAGAGGAAACCACGAGTTATTATATTTCCTAAAATGTTGCTCTGAACAAGAATAATTCACATTTGTAATGAAAGTGTGTGGGTTTATGGAACACAGTGAGACAGGATCAGTGCACCATGTATAAAACTGTAATTACATCAAACCACCAGCAGGTGGAGATAACAAGCTGTGCTTCTGGACTTGGACCACTTCAGGTCTGACACACACACACACACACACACACACACACACACACACACACACACACACACACACACACACACACACACACACGCAGTGGCTTCTCAGCAGTTAGTCCTCACAGTTGGTACTCTGCCTCTGATTGGCTAACCAAACCCTTAACCAACCAAGCCAAAGGAGTACTAGCCAATCACAGAGGCGGAGCAGGGTGTGTCGAGGGAACACAAAAAGCTGAAGGCAGCAGTGCGTTCAACTTAAATGTGATAATTGAGAATACCCAGAGATTACGCCTTTTCAAAACAAAAGCGCAGTTTAATATTAAACTTTTATATTAATCCTGAAAAACACCGTAACATGTTGTCATTTTAACCATCCATCCTTTATGAAGCAGCAACCAGCTGAGTCATTCTTAATCTGTGGAGCATCTCCACAAAGGTGTTTCTGATTTTTTATCCTCCCCATTTATACACATGAGGGGGGACAGAATAGTGGAAACAGCTGTCAGTAAAGTGCAATCCAGTCCAACAGCAGCACTAACTATGAGCTCAATGCCAAACATAGAAGTGAATGAACACCTCTGTTACCGTGACAACAAGACAAGATGAGCATTATAGGCAGCAGGGAAGGATTGGATTGGATTAGATTAGATTATAGAGGTAAAGTGGACACTGAGTGTGTGTAGGTCAGAGTGGAACATCTGGGTTCTAATGGAGAGGGAACCTTCAGCAACACCACTGGAACAGCTGTGTTTTTACTCCGTGGATACAAGCCCGCATCTGTGTGAGAGACATGGGCGGCGCTGGGGTGGTGCTTGCTATTACAATAGCACCACCATAGCACCACCAAGAAAATAACTCAATTATCACATCAAATAAGTCAATTATCACTATCTCTCAAACTTTCTGCAAATCCTAAAAATATTACACTCAAGTCAAGCAAGTGTGCGTTTGTGCAGTGAAATGGTAAAATGTGTACGGTTAATGAAAACTTGATACCATGGACAGCGCCTTTGACTGAAGTGTGTGTGTGTATAACCTGTTGTAGGTGTTGCGTTGTCAGTGGTGCTGAAACGCAGCGGAGGAGATGGTTAGAGACAGAACATGTCACTCGGTTACTGTTGTTAAGCCTGCTGGTTTTGCTTATGGACTTCCAAAGGGTGAATCTTGGTTTTTGTTTTAATTATTGTTTTGTTTATTGCATATGATTTGTCCTACAACTCCTACAAAGCCTCGCGTCTGCTGTTTTCCTTATTTGACTTTGGCAAACGCAAGCATGATCACATATCCCCTGTCCTAGCTTCGCTGCACTGGCTCCCGGTTGCTTTTAGAATAGATTTTGAAATTTTATTGTTTGTTTTTAAAGCTCTAAATGGCCTGGCCCGCCAGTACTTGACTGAGCTCCTCCATATCCACACCCCTGCCAGAACATTGAGATCTTCCAATCAGCTGCTACTGGTCACCCCCAAAACGAGACTAAAATCCAAAAGTGACCGAGCCTTTGTGGCGGCGGCCCCTAGGCTCTGGAACAACCTGCCCTGGCACATCTGCTCCGCGGGATCGATTGAGGTTTTTAAATCCTCGCTAAAAACACACCTCTTCTCCTTGGCTTTTAATCGAGTCTAAGTGGACTTTTGGCATATTTTTAACTTAATTTTAATTTATTTTATTCTGTTTAATAGCACTCTGTTTATGTATTTTAGTATTCTATTTTATTTTATTTTTAGTATTTATTTTATTTATTGTAATTGTTGCTATCATCCATGCTCCTTTTAATCTGTACAGCACTTTGGTCAACCCCGGTTGTTTTAAATGTGCTCTATAAATAAAGTTTGAGTTGAGCTGAGTTGAGTTTAATGTATGCTGTCTTTTGGCATTGTCTGTCAGTGTAATATGAATAGTAGCAGACATTGTTTTTAAGTTGAAAAGCACGCATTTAATTTATTGTTTATGCTCTTGTGTAGCCCGGGTTGTCTCCCATGTTGCTGACGCAGTTCACTTGTAGCCTATGTTAAACACGAAAAACGCTGTTGTTTTGTGAATCAGTAGAGGCATTGGTAAAAACATATCTGAAACTTACTTGTAGACATTTTTTTTTCTTTTTTCAGCCTATGTCTTTGATGATTGAGTTTGTGCGATCTCCATTTTCAAAAAATAAATGATTCATTCATTCATTCAAAATCTCTGGCGCCGCCATTGGCGAGAGACACACTGCAGCCCGCGCACCGCACCATGTGAAGCTTTTATTCTGAAAGGAAAAACACGCAGCAAGTGTGACTCAAAGTGAAACTGAAACTTTAAAGTGGGCTTGTTCAGACTCCATTTTGATTCCTTTTTGAGATGACAGAGAAAGAAATTGAGGAAGGCTGAAGCAGGGTGAGTGCTACTACATTACATCATCATTACAGTATCATTACAGTATCATCATTATTATAATTTTTTGTTGTTGTTTTTTTTTTTTTTTTTTTTTTTTTTTTTTTTGGTATAGTGTGTCAGGAAGCTGCTGCAATAACATCCTAAATGTCTGAG